>NW_017732606.1:170294-175801 GCF_001890085.2 Hipposideros armiger
TGTGATTATTTCAGAGAAATAGTTTCCATCATCACATCACAGAAAGACCCTGGTTTGAGTGGTTTGGGAAGTCTGCCTGCTTTCTGTGTTTGTCTCATGCAAAGGAAACAGGGAAATTAACAACTGAAATTAGCTATCGAGACAAAATTCAGAGAGGCCTTTGGAACCACAAAGCTGAGGCAGGGATGGCAGCAGATGGCAGAGGAAAGACAGCTGAAGTGACGCGTTTGTAATTCCGTTTCACCAACAAAGAAAGCAAGAGAGAGTAGTCGTTTTTTATTCTTTTAAATATTCAGAGCTCAACTTGAAAGTATTGTCAACACCCAGTTTCCTTCTGGGATAGATGATTAAAACTTAAAGTCATAAATTCCTCTAGAATACCTAAGAGTGAAGCTACCCTGTTGTGCTTACAGCCTGCTTGTGCTTAAAATGTGAACGCGAAAGGAAGTTGGGCTCTAGGAGAGCTGGGGCTAGCTTAGTAAGCCCCGTGGCTGGAGGCAGTTTCCACTTTCTGCCCACCAGCCTTCTCATCCATAAAACCCACAGCTGAGTGTCTTTCAGCTGCAGAGTTCTGTGTTTACAAGGTTTGGTGGAGAAGTTGGTGGGACAGCTTTACATGGAGGGCGAGTGCTTGTAGCTGCATGTTGGGTTAAAGAGTTGCCTCCGGCCGAGTCTTGGGGTCTCACATAAAGAGGGGAATCTCACATAAAGAGGGGAATCCAATAGGAAATGGCCTGAACTCTGGGCCAACCTGGTGTCCATCCCAGCTTGCTTCAGGGTGAAATGCTGGGCTCAAGCCCTGGTATCCCCCAATCCCAGTGAGACTGATGGCCTTCCAAGACAGAGAAAAGGCAGCGTGTTTCCTGGTGCTGACCACCTCTCGTTAGCAACCGGGCATCCAGCTGGGGCCATGGGAATCAGAAGAGAAACAGTCCAAGCTTAGATGGGGAGATCTTCCCAGGATTCTAGAGACATTTGGCAAGCAGAAAACTATTCTGCCCATGGTCAAGAAGCCTAATTATTGCTCTTTCAAAGACAAGTGGCTTCTTCTAAATATAAGAGGCATATCTACTAATTGTAGGGGGGAAAATCCACTTAGGAACTATGGAAAATCACAAAGACTAATGTGACCACCTTGTTTGGTAACCAGCCAGTGTGAGTCTGTTTCTGTCTCTGGGGCAGTTCACGTAACACAAATGTAGAGCCTGCTTTGCACATGAGAGTACAAGCATTTCCCTAATGTCATTCAAATCTTCAAGTACATTCTTTTAACAATGTCCATCATCAGAATCTTTGGAAATTGCCAAACCTTTATTGCCAGGTTAATTTCTCTCCTGTACTGTGCTGTGGTAACATACTGCCAAGAAGATCTGGGGCGAAATTCTTCATCTGGGATCTTTCCTTACAATCCTTCATCCTAAGGTCATAGCTTATGACCGCCCTGAAGGGGGCGGATAAGTCTTACTGAGTTTATGTGCAGAAAGGATGCAAAGCTTTGAATGACGAAATATAAGCCCGGCCCATGTGTTTGTCATGGACCCTTCTGCTTAGAAGTGGCTGTAAAACTTAGAATAGTCTTAGGATGAAGATTGTTCCTAGAAGCAATAAGAGTATGTATTCCCAAAGAGAGTTTGATGGGGGCACAAGTATCAAACATGTCCCTCTGGGGACCGCGAATTCTCTTTACCTGTCAAACTAGCTGGAGTTTTCCATAATTATTGTAGAAAGCCCCCACTCAGGATGATTTTACAGGTGATTTGAAGACCACTTCAGTCAATAAAGTGTTCAAATTGTGTGTAGCAAAGACAAGAACCAACCTTTAAAAGNCCCCGGCCCCTTCAGCTGGCGGGTCCTCAGTTGTTCTCTCCTAGTGCTTGGCCTGCTTTTGTTTCTTTTGATTACTTTGCAGCCCCCTTGTCTGTCTTTGTGTCTCATTCAGTGGACTCTGAACTCTGTGGAGTCACCGGTCAGGTCCTAAATACATTGCTATTCTCAGAAGCTAGCCGTGTCTGGGATGTAGTAAATTCCCACAAAAAAGATGGTGGGACTGGACTGTTCTGATTGGAAATAGCTGCCGGCACCAGGCCGGAGAGATCTCACTTTCTGAAGGATCTGTGATCTTTTCTGCTACACTCCCCTTGATATTTATAAGTAAGTCACAGGTATGTGCTCTTTGAGTGCATAGCTCAAAGGTGAATGAACAACACTTGGTTATGTGGAGATTGCGATGGGGGTGAGGGGCTTGGACCAGCTGCAGAAATCTTGATTCCTGATGGCGAGTGTGACTCAAGGATTCATCTATCCAGTACACTATTGTTTGCTAACCACACATTATAGACCAGACACTGTGCCAAGAGCTGTGGATATAGCGATTCTCAAAATACACAGGGAGCTTGCAAAATCCAACTAGAGGATTACACTATTTAAACAGGACATGCAGCTTGAAGAACACTGTCTGAATCTGACTTGTGGACACTCTTGTCCTTATCACATTCAGTCCTACTGGAGGACCCACTCTCAGCTACTTACTCTTTGTGCAAATTAGATGGTGTCACACCTTTTCCTGGGCAAATTGATTAGGCAAAGAAAGCTCTCATTTGTCCTCTTTTTAACTATTGTCATTGGCTCATCAGGCACAGGATGACTTTACAATAGGTCAACAACCAGAATTTTCAAGTGGGTGCTACTCACCCACTCATAAAAAGTGGACTGTGGTCAGCTGAGTCATGCCCCCCAAGGGTGTCCACACCCTGAGCCCTGGAACCCGTGATCATGTGACCTCGTAGGGCAAGGGGACTTTACATATGGGATTAAGTTAAGGATTTTGAGGTGGGAACACTGTCCTGGATTTCACAAGTGAATCCGATATAATTACAAGGGTCCCTGTAAAAAGGGAGGTGGGAGGGTTGGAGAGAGAGGGAAAGACTTGAAGATGTCATGCAGCTGCCTTTAAAGATGGAGAAAGGGGCGATGAGCCAAAGAATGCAGGCGACTCCAGAAGCTGGCAAAGGTAAGGATGGGGTTCTCCACTGACACCCACAGAAAGAGTGCGGCCCTGCCGACACCTTGACTTTGGGCCCATTGAAACCCATTTGGGACTTTTCACCTCCAGAACTGTAAACATAAATGTGTTGCTGTAAGTCACTAAATTCGTGTTACCCTTATCGCAGCAACAATACAAAACCGAGGAACCGAGGAGCTAAGTGAAGGTGCCAGCTGATTCCAACAGGCGTTTGAGAGGCATATGGTGAGACTGACCGGGACAGGGAGACTCAGCTGAGGCAGTTTGAAGTTAATAAAGCTGGAAGGGCTGACCCCAGCGCATTTTCTAAGGGTGCGGCATCAACCTAGGAAGACTCAGTAGCAACCAGAGCCCAGCGCTGAAGAGTCACAACTGGGGCAGAAGTTCAAGAACCAGGAGTGAAGCAGAGACTGGGTGAGGAGGGGAGGGCTCAGGGCAGCTTCAGGGGAACATATCACAGCTGCCAAGGTTCATAGATAGGAGGCTGTGGGCACCGGCTGCTTACGGAAAGACTGCCTGACTTAACAGAGCCCCTGACGGGAACCTCCTTTTTCTTGGAGAACCTCCCCCCAGCTAGCAGATGTACCTCATTTAGTCTGCCCAACGATCCCATGAGTCAAGTGCCATAACCCTCACTTTACCGGTGTAGAAACCCGTCCAAAGAGGCTGAGTGATCTGCCCGAGGCCACAGAAAACGCTCAGAAGTGGAGGTGGGCTTGACCCCACCCGCTCCATCCCCACACCTCTTTCTTTCCTGCCATGCCACCTTCCTTTCAGGAGAAGCTCTTGTTGACTTTTTCAGTAGTAGGCACAGTTCAAAGCAGGAAAACATGGTGTCAGCTTTGGAGATACTCGTTCTGTCAGTGAAAACTTCAAAATAAAGTTAAAAATTAAGCAGCAAAGCCAGACTCGGGCTCTGCTCTGAGAGCATTGGGGCCAAACCCCTGGCTGTCTGACTGCCACGTGGCTTATTATTTATCCTTGTGAAACAGCGGAATTGTTTGAAAGGGGAGAAGGGACAGCAGCGACTCCAAGGTAGCCTTAGAGCCTAGGGCGTAAGATAACTGGTTTAATGGTGAAGGTAAGTGCTCTTCTTCTTTCTGGATCAGATGATAAGGACTTACCCACCAGAGAGCCTTAAAGGGAGGGAACAGTGTGAGGGAACGCCAGAGGGAAAGCTACCCGCAGCCTAAGGATCTCCACCTGGGGATGGTTCCTGGTGTCAGAACAAAGAAGAGACTTCTTAAAAAGGTAATTGAGCCAATTCAGACCCTAGAGCCAGGTTTGAGAAGCCTCCAGTGCCAGGGACACTGGGGACNGTTTATTTTTTTAAGACTTTTATTGGGGAATTGGGGTAGGGGAACAGCATTGGGGAATCAGGGAAGGGGAGCAGAGAAGTTGCTGTTCTTTTGTTCTTCAGTCTAGTCGTGGAGGATGTCGCTTCACTGGCCCATGTTGTTATTATCATTGCGCTTTTCCCAGGTGAGGGAGATCTGTCGCTGGCCATTGGACAGCCACTCACGGCAGCTCATGTAAGCTCGTGCTGGCTGCCGGCCACTCACGGTAGCTTATGGCAGCCCCACTGCAGCCTATGCCATCGCTGGCGACACACGGCAGCCCAGCTCCAGGTCGAGTGGTTGTTCACCATCTTAGCTGTAGAGGACGCAGCATCACTGGCCCATGTGGGATCCGAACTGGCGGCCCTGCTGCTCAGAGCTCGCCCTTCCAAGCCAGCTCTTAAGCAACAAGCCACTCGGTCGGCCCTAGAGAGCAGCATTTGAGGTGAGCCTTCCCCTCAGGTCTTTCTGTATTGTTCAAGTTTTATACGAATCTATTTATTTTGTATTCAGAGAAAGAAAAAACCCAGTCTGACTTTAGAAAACCCCAAAGCACCCGGATAAAAAAATTCTAACTCAGAAAACAGTGAGAAATCTGGGTGAGGAGTCAGCAGAAGCAGGTCACAAAGGCCTCTTATGTAATACTTCAGTTTCCTTCTAATTGGATTATCACTACATGTGTAATTAATTCAGAGGGCTAATCTTTTTATGACATTAAGGTCTCCCAGCCAATGTAGTAGTTCCATGTAGTCAGATCCTGTTTTATGCCCTTTAATTAAATTTTATTGTTTTTTTTCCTTTGAGTCACACTTTTCTTGTTCACATAATTTCTAAAAATTGTATACTTTTTATTGCTAGAGAACAATAAAAACTTTCTATTTCCATTCCTGGCTAATTATTTCTACTACTGGGAAAAGCAATTGATTTGAAAAAAAATAAATAAATGTTTGTCCTGTTTCTCTTCAGTTCCCCAAATTCCCTTCATACCTTTGTACTTTAATCCCCAGTCATGTAGAGTGACCCAATTCCCCACACCACGACTCTATGGCTTTTCTCTTTCTGGAAGGTCCTTCCCCATGTTATGATTCACTCGTCCCACCCCTAAAGGCTGAGCACGGTCCACCTCCTGCGGGAATCCGCCATCTGAC
>NW_017732606.1:182978-208342 GCF_001890085.2 Hipposideros armiger
ACGAATATGACAAAGGAGGGTTGTAGTCGTGGTTATTCTGGTGACAAAACACAGCGGGACTGTGTGAGGCTCACCGAGGTTTGTTCAGATTTAACCTTGGGGGAAGTGGACGGGACTCTCAGTCGGCTGCTCAGAGGTGCTCCTTTGTCATCTGCCAGGTCGGGGTTTCTGCTCCCTGCGCTACGGGCTGGCTTTCATCATGCACTTCTCAAACTTCACCCTGGTAACCCAGCGTGTGAGTCTCAGCATCGCGGTCATCGCCATGGTGAATGGTACCCGGCAGCCTGCTCTGTCCAACGGCTCCGCAGGGGAACCTGTGGTAGATGCCCTCGAGGACCCGGGCAGACCCATCCAGGGGTTCAACGCAGGGGTGAGTGGATGCGGGTGGAGAAGGCGGTACGTTGCTGGGATGGAAACTCCAGTTCCACGGGAAGAATTGGGTCTTCTTTCTGTGGCGTCCAGAAGCACGAGGTTTCAGGGACAAACTCCAAAGGACTGGGGTTATTTTTCTTTGCGATATGGCTTACCTCTGTGATAATAATCTTTCGTTGAGATTATTATCATTACAAGGTGGGGGGGGGGTAGAGGGAAAGATTGTGAAAACTGCTAAAAAGGAACAGATGACTGGGCGACTTCCGTGCAAAGCTAGGGCTGCCTCAGTGCGCCCTTTTTCCGGACCCCGCAGGTCTCTGCACCTGCCATTGTGCTGGAGAGCCATTTGACAACTCTGCATGTTCTGCGTGACAAACAGCACGGCCCCTCACTCTGCAAGTGAATTGTGTCCTATGGAAAATCAACTGATACTTGCCTCCCAGTCAAATAAGCCAGCCTTGCCATGTATTTAAAATCGATTTCAGCATCAATCCCTGCTGATATGTGCAGATGTGGTGCTTTAGACAAGCGGTAACTTCTTAGCAACTCTCTCATTAATCAATGAGTGAAGAAAAACGCTTTATCACACGTTCATTTTACATTTGCATGAGAATCATGATTATGCTCTGTTTAAAAATTTTCCCTCAAATCTGTCATTCACTGGGCATTTCTAAGGTCACCCTCACATTTCCTGGTTTTATCACCTTGGACCCAGCTGGCTTTATAATGGCTTCTCAGCCTCAGTCTTTCTCCCGTCATTCATTCTACACACTGACATTTCTGTGCTAAGGATCCGTGATGCCGTAGAGGTGCCAGGCTCCAGTCTTGCCCCGCGTTTTCTGCACACGCCCGCCTGCTGTCAGCACCCAGGGCCTCTACTCCGAGCACAGCCGAGGCCCGGCCAGTTCCCAACCCTGCGGCAGCTTTCTACGAGCTGCGTGTCCACTTCTGCTGTTTCTTCCACCAGAATAAACTCTCCAACTTCTCTTTGTACAAGTCAGAGTCATGTTTCAAAGGATGGCTCGAGTACTGCTTCCCTCCTGGGACCTTCCCAGCTGTCCCTGTTTTACTGAGGTTCATCCTCACACTTGGATTCTGATATGAATCGTGTGTCTTGCATTATTTATAGTTATTTTAAGGGGATAAAACGATTCACATGTTATATATTTTGGCACTCCGCTTCAATGTGTAGCGTGATGCCCCATGTCTAGGGGCTATGAAACATTTACTGGATTTCATCAGAGAAGTCTGTGACGTTATTATGTGCAGGACGCGGTGTAGACGGCAGGCTGCGGTCCCTAATCTCCGTTAGGGGCTGTTTAGATGAGGGCGCAGTAAAGCTGGATCGGCTTCACTCTTTGAAATGAGAGTCAACCTGTCACCTACCTTTAACAGAAGCAAACTTGTTCGAGGTAGCTCTTTCCCAGATGAAACTCCTCTCAGCCTCTCATTTACATCTTTCGACCCTTCATTTGTGCAATCATTTCTTTACCTCTCTCCTTCTTCATGTGCTCTGTTTTTGCTTCTCCTGAGAGGAGGAAGTTCGGGGTGTACTTGGTTGTTTGTTTGGAAAAGGTGGAATACCTAAGTTAGATAAGAAATAGAGAAAAACCAAATTTGATGCTTAGGGGCCGGGCGCCGGCAACCCCGAGCAGTTCTGGCTGTGAAGCCGACTTTCATAAAGTGTTCCCTGTGTTTTTCCCCCAGACCTCTGTATACGCGTGGAGCCCAGAGACCCAGGGCATCATATTCAGCTCCATCAGCTACGGGATCATACTGACTCTGATCCCCAGCGGGTATTTAGCGGACATATTCGGCGCAAAGCAGATGCTGGGGGCCGGTCTGCTCACCTCCTCTCTCCTCACGCTCTGCACACCCCTGGCTGCTGACCTCGGAGTGACCCTGCTTGTTGTGATCCGGACACTCCAGGGTGTGGCCCAGGTATCCAGATGCCTCCTTACCTCCGTGGGATACAGATTCACGGACTGTCTAGAGGTCAAAGGTCTCGATGATTTCCATTTTAGGGAATGGCGTGGACAGGTCAGTTTACAATTTGGGCCAAATGGGCTCCCCCGCTGGAACGAAGCAAGCTCACCAGCATCGCGGGGTCAGGTAAGGGTGCACGCGTGGGTCACAGCTCTGGCATCTGCCGCGCCCTGCCTGGCCGCATCTTTCTCGCTATGCTGAGGGTGGTTTGGGGGAGGGGGATTAAAGTGCCTCCCCAAAATTCAACAACGTAAAATGGTTACATCATAAAGAAGAGATGCATCTGTGCTGGAAAGCCACTGAGGCTTGGAAGTGGAAAAGACCACTTGTTGTCTTTCTCTGAGGTAGTGAGAAAAGCATAACAGGAAAACGGGTAGAACTTTGAGAATTGGTGTAAGTGGAAACAGATCCAAGTACCCTGCACACACACCAATTTAGCTAAGATATAGAAGTGAGAATTGAGACTATCAGAATTCAGGGTGCTAAGGGGGAAGTGAGGCCAGAAAGAAGAATTTAAAGGGCTCACATCACTCTGAGCTCTTCAGTGTTCTGAGCTGATCCTTACGACCTTCTGATATAACTACGATTTTTAACTTTCATTTTACAAAGGAGGGAATTAGCGTATGCAGAGATTAAGTAAAATGCCCCAATACAAATCACTGTCAGGTGGTAGAACAGGGACTTGAGCCAGGTGGCTGGGCCCCAGAGCACCCCATCGGTTGCGGGACTGCCTCCCCACCGTGTGCTGGCTTTGAGAACGTGACAGCTTCGTCACTGCGGTCTGCCCGCGGGTGGCCCTGAGGGTGCACACCGGATCCATAGAGCTGAGGTTCCCTCAAGACCCTCGCACCAGGGTCCCAAGTACCCGCCCATGTTTACTCCCCAGCAACCCTCCTTCCTCTGCCGCTGTCACCATCTCCTCAATCTGCAAATGCTCCCCACAAGTCTTCTCTCTCCTCCAGCCTCGTTTTCTCCCAACCTTCTCTCTCCATCAAAGCCGCGTGATCTCCCTAAAGCACACCTGGGCGTGTCTGCTCACCTGCTCGGGGTCCTTCACTGTGTTCTTCAGTGATGCACATGAAATTGGCCTCCTCGCTGCCTGGATACAAAGCTATCCCCCAGCCCCCATGCTCGCAGCCATTTTTCCACCCAACACCCCTCTGTAAGCAGGCTCAGGCCCCTCCTCACACACCATACTCACTCCTCCCTGGCCTCACTTCCACTGGCTCACTTTCCTGGAAAGTCCTCTGCTTTTACCAAAGCTCCAGCTCCTTTTACCAAAATGCCAACCATCCTACTGCTTGGCTCATGTAAACAGCTCCTAAATGTACCATGCGTTTTCATTTCCCCTCATGTGTTCTTTCATCGCTCGTTGTGGTTTTATTATCATATTTATATTCTGCATTCTTCTTTTTTCCAAATTGGGACCCATTGGAGGCGGGTCGTAAAATCAATTACGTGGGTCAAAATCAGTATTTAAAAATAAAAGTAAATATTGGGTTGTCGGGAAAGTCATAACGCATTTTTGCATAGAAGACAATGCAAAAATGCGTCATGACTTTCCCGACAACCCAATAGAATAGAATAGAAAATGCTGGAGCGTAGTGCGCATGGTAAGGCTAAGTACTGAGTCTTGAAACTTGTTTGAGGGGTGTTTGTGTGTGTGTGTGTGTGTGTGTGTGTGTGTGTTGCCATATAAAATGCATTTCTTATTGTTCAGACTCCAGAATCTACGTTGTACTACACTTGTGATATACTTGTGATAATTTTGTTCACGCTTTTCTCCCCAACTTGACTGAGAGTTCCTTGAGAGCAGGGATTGTTTGTTATTAAGTTTTGAAAATCTTTCCTTCTCTGGCCCCCAACCTCCTGTCATACCCAGCCAGAATGTAGCCCTGATTATAAGGAAATTCAGGGGTGCTGTGGTTGCAGAGTTTCTGTGACAAACTAAGGGACATTGATTTGGTCATGCGGTGTTAGGAGCCATTAATGTGTCGGGAGGCCAATCAATATTATTAGTTCTAAAGGCCTCACATGGTTTATTGGGGGAGGTCTGGGAGCAAGAAAGAAGACTCGTCATCCAGTCATCCTAAGCCTCACATCCTAACCTCACAAAAGGGACAATGTCCAGGGTGGTCACCGGTCTCACTTTGCGGTCATCATGAATGTTTTTCCTCCCTCTTCTCTTCAGGGGCAGCGTTTGGGTCCTTCATCATCCTCTGTGTGGGGGGACTCATCTCCCAGGCCTTGGGCTGGCCTTTCATCTTCTACATCTTCGGTGAGTCACTTTCTCTTAATTCTGATGCCTGCGTTTCCCAGGCACTCATCCACATGCTTCCCACACGACAGGAAAGGCCCTTCGTTAAATGGAAGATGACAAAGGATAGTGAGGGTTGGGGTTTTCTTATTCTAGTCTGGGGTCAACTGTGCACGTCGCCGACCTCTGAGAGGTCAGGAAGGTGGATTTACCCTCTACCTTCTGTGGGGTCTCTGCCACCACCTCTGAAATGCCAGGTCACCTTCTGCGTGTGGTTGGTTAAGATATCAAACTTGGTGAAGTGCACTTGAAGCACTTTAGGTGTGTCTTCATATTGCATTATAATTATTATTTCTGCCAAGATGCCCTTAACCTATCCTCTATCAGGTGAAATGTGTAAAGCTCAATATAAAGGTACCTTTCCCTCTGGGGACCTCTAGGACTTATGCCATCAGATTCAGTCTCCCTGTCCCCTAAGGTGCTACTGGTATTTATTTATTCTCTCGGCTGGCTGGTGTGTGATTATTTATTTTCTCCATCTCCACTAGACTATGAAATTTTTGAGGTATGGAGTCTATACTATCATATGCTATCCTATCATAGTTCCTGGCTATAGCTGTATAAATAAAAGAAGGGACGAACCCAGTAATTAGAGGGAATTTAAAGAACATTAGTCCCCGGAATCTTTTAACACAGAACCTTCTTCAGATGAGACATCTCAGCAATGAGACAAGTTTCTGTTCTACTGTGATAACCAAATGGTGTCATTCAATAAGGTTCTGGCTTGGATGGCTTTCTCGGGAACGATGCTAACCCCAGGTTGTTTTTGTCCACATATGTAAATCAAGTGCTGCCGAGACATATTTCTTCTGGAAATCCATCACGGTGTGCTGTTTGAATACAAATAACAGTGTCCTTTGTAAATGTATTGGAAAAATTTCCCTTGCCACACTGATATTATGGCAGGTTGTTTCACACATGTATGACTACGCTTTTCTTCAGTTCCGACTCCTCAGATATTTGCAAAATAAGACAATAATGTGTATAGTAAGAAAGTGCTGCTAATGACATCACATGGGAGCCACTGGAGTTCTAAGAGTAATTAGCAGTGTGCTGGCACATCCACGCTCATGTTATCTCCAGAGGGCTTGATACTGACAAATGGCAGTCTTCATGTGAGAGGTGGTATCTGGACAGCTTTAGTTAAAAGGACATTTGTAGAGGAATAAAAAAACAGAAGTGGGAAAATTTAGGTCCTTGTGGTGAGGTAGCCGTAAACTGCGGGGAGGCATGCCATGTCAGAGAAAACTCTGCCCCCAGCTCACAAATCGACCTGAAAACTGACTGGGTCCCGACTTCCCAGGTGGTATTGGCTGTGTCTGCTGTCTGCTGTGGTTCACCATGATTTATGACGACCCCAGGCATCACCCATGCATAAGTGTCAGGGAAAAGGAGCACATTGTGTCCTCGCTGGCTCAGCAGGTACCGTTCACCCCGCCACCTGTGACCGTGCATGCGGAGATCTCAGGACAGGCTGTGGGTGCCCGGAGGAGGCGCCCTCTGGCCTGTGCCGATACCCATGCAGATGAGATGTTTCCTTTCAGCCCACATCTCCTAGACGATCTGTCCCCATTAAGGCTATGGCCAGATGTCTGCCACTCTGGGCCATTTTCACGGGCTTTTTCAGCCATTTCTGGTTATGCACCATCATCATAACGTACCTGCCGACGTACGTCAGTTCCGTGCTCCATGTTAGCATCAGAGATGTGAGTATACTTCTGACACTTCTATGCAAATGACAGTGACAATGAAGGGAGGTAAATAGTCCTGCGCTGCCCACTGCCTTCTGGCTGTGCCCACAACCATTTCACCCTCGCGACGACCTTGACGGAGCCACTGGAATGATTCCCACTGCACAGGTGTGGAGACAGGACACAGGGAGGTGAGGTGACTTGGCCTGGGTTACACAATCCCTGAGTGATGGAACCGCCACAGTACGTGTTCTGAACGGCTGTGCCACATGCCACACCAGCTGATTCCTCCATGTCCCTTAGAAATTAATGTCACTTTTCTCTGGAGATCATGTAATGCAAGCACTAACCCTCTTCCCTGAGACAGGGTCCCTCTCATGTGGAGAAGGGTGCTGATTCCCTTAGAACTATCCGCATGGCAGGGGGATGGGCTGGTGGCACCTGTGTGGCCTCCCTGCCCTTGTACCTCTGTCCTCACCGTCCCTGTTCCCTCCCTCAGAGTGGGCTTCTGTCCTCCCTGCCTTTTGTTGCTGCCTCAAGTTGTACAATTCTAGGAGGTCAGCTGGCAGATTTCCTCCTGTCCAGGAATCTTCTCCGACTGATCACCGTTCGGAAAATTTTTTCGTCCCTAGGTAAGGATGGGCATGTGGGCTGGGTTAGCCAATCCCCTTTTGTCACATGTGGTCTGAGAGGGTGCCTGATGGCGGTCCTCCTCGCCAGGGCTGCTTCTCCCGTCGCTCTGTGCTGTGGCCCTGCCCTTCGTGGCTTCCAGTTACGTGACCACCATTATCCTGCTGATACTTATTCCTGGGACAAGCAACCTGTGTGACTCGGGGTTCATCATCAACACCTTAGATGTTGCCCCTAGGTAAGAGCTGTCTCCTCCCCAGCCCCTCCAAAGTGCCAGGCCTTAGTCTTCTTAAACAACTCCTTCATGTTGTTGACATATGATCAATGATGGCAGAATAGCGACAAGTCATGAGAAATTTCACCACGTGGCTATGACTGAAGGTGTTTTAGAGCAACAGCCCCCCAACCCCTGAGACTGACCTGTGCTCTGGGAAAGGGTCCACATGGATGTGTTTGGGGAAAGCTCCCAGACTGTTGGTGATATTGTCACATATGCACGCACATGCCCTGAGCCAAACCCTACATGAAGAATTTTTTATATGTCCACCCATCCGCCCCTCACAGCTGCATAGGTGGGTACTCTCGTTAGCCTCACTCTACAGAGCAGCCTGAGGCCAGAAGTTCAAGTGGCCTGTCTACCATCACTCAAAGGCAAAGGCAGGACTTAAACCTGGGCAGTCTGTCCTGGGTCTGGTGTCCTATCCACACACCTGCCCGTGCGGAGCCCCCGGGCAGGAACCTGACTTGTTCCCTGGTGGTTGCCTTGGTGACGGGTGATTTCAGGGTTGCCAAGCAGACATTGCCCTGAATGTCTTCAGGTGAATGAAAACCTGGATGAGGCAAAATGACTTTGCCTTTGGAGCTGAATTGCATTAAAGTTGAGCTGCTGAAAAGCCATCTTTCCATATAAGAAAAGACTGCTCTGAAAAGCTGTCTAGGTGAAAAAGCAGCTTTCTAGATAACACCGCCTATGCAATCATCTCCCCACAGATACGCAAGCTTCCTCATGGGGCTGTCCCGGGGGTTCGGGCTCATGGCTGGCATCATCTCCTCCACGGCCACCGGGTTCCTCATCAGTCAGGTGGGCCATTCATTGTCGGCATGTGGCAGGTATTGTTTCGGGCATGGGGACACACAGCAGGACCTGTGCACCCAAGGACCATGTGGTCTGACAGGCAGACACAACTACTCTGAATCAGACTCTGGTAGGTCAAGTCCTGGGGACACACATGTACTAAATGTCTAAAGATGAGTAAAGTTAGATTGATGAAAATGAGCAGTTCAGCATGGATGACGTCCCAGAGGCACAAAAGCATGGAGCAGTCCTTAGCCTCAACAGAGCGAATGATGCATGTCAAGGTAAGAGGTGAAGGCAGGAGCAGAAGGGGGAGGTTATGACAGTCTGTTCAGATTCACTCCAACTTGAAAAAAAATCACAGAACGGAAACACAAGCGTCCCAAGTCCAGTTTAAAGAAAGGCCAAATCACAGTGGAAAGAGGATGGCTGAGACAAAGCAGGGCGCGTGGTCGGGGGGCTTCTCAGTGTGAGCGGGGGCTGGTAGAGCAGATGGGAAGGCAGAAAGGACCAGGCTGGGACAGACAGACCAAGAGAGGCAACTTACAACAACATTTTCATTTCGTTTTCAATATGTCTTTATGTGATCTGGTTTCTGGGTTGTTGACCCAGTTGCTAGGAATTCACTGTGACTATACTGGCGGAGATGAAGTCTGACTAGCAAGGGCTTCTGGGGAGGTTGTAGAGACAGACCCGTCACCACCTGATGTCACCGTGTGATGTCCGTCTCATTGGCTGTTGTGGGGGACATCAACAGCCTGAAACAAAGCAAGACAGAGAGAAATAGGATGACATCTCAAAGACGTCATTTGAGGCCTAATTTTAAATGAGTGATGTGATATTTTCATGAATGTTGAAATCCAAATTTCCAAAAGAGATTAGTGTAGGTTAATTTATTTTGGTTTAGAGAAAAATCCATCCCACCCCAGAACCCAGTGTTCATCTTAGACTCATTTTGTTTCCAACAGTTTCTTAACACCGTCTTTGATAAGTGGCTATTGCCTATTGTTCCCAATATTCTCTGCAACACATGAAATGGGCGATTTCTAGGACATGGTGGAGAAGGAGCTTGTGAGACTGTTGTTTACTTACAGGATTCTGTGTCTGGCTGGAGGAACGTCTTTTTCCTGTCAGCTGCTGTCAACATGTTCGGCTTGGTTTTTTACCTCACGTTTGGGCAAGCTGAAATCCAGGACTGGGCCAAAGAGCGGACCCTCACCCGCCTCTGAGGACGCAGAGCTGTAGACTTACACGTAGGCCTGACCACTAACTTTTCAGCATTTTTTTACTTGCTGTTGTTCTTTCTTCATGTTCTTCATCATAGGCCCAGCAGTTCTCAACTACAGCTGGGTGTTAAATTTTCCTGAGAAGTCTCTACAGCACACAGAGGCATGGGCCCCACCCCAGGAATTCTGAATGAACTGGTCTGGGGGGCCACCCAGACACCACCGGTGTTCTGACGCGTCCCAGGGTTTCTAACACACAGCCAGGGGTGACACTGCTGGACACGCGTGAAACACCAATTCCCATTGCCTTTGAATTTTCCCCTTGGGAAAGTCCTGGGTGAATAAAAATCTATGTGAGAATCATCACTGATAAGTACCTTCAAGGGGGTGGTTAGAAGCACAGGGACAATCTGCTGGGAACTATAGCCCTGTGTTAGAGAGCTCAGCACAGAACAGAATCGCAGAGCTGTAATCCACACAATGAACATTTTTATTGTTTTTATACATTGTGAAATTTGAATGTTTATTTATGTAGTGAAATTCTATTAAAGCTCACATGCTAACATTGAATAGAGCATTTCCAAATGATTTAGATGAGGGTTCTCTCCATCAGGCAAAATCGATATTTACTGATTCTAGCTAAATTCCGGGAGATTAATGGCCAGGAAATGACCAGGAGAGGATGGAATGAATGAGGTTAACTAGAAATCAGCGGGGAGAGGAGACAGGATTGGAACGCCTGCACGGTGAGGAGAAGGGATGTGAGGGGAGGTGATGTGGGCACCTCCAAACGGGACAATGAGGTAGTTTGGACCATATACTGGAAATTGAAGGGAGGTAACGGAGGTGCCTGCAAATGAAACGACAGTGTATATGGGGGAGAAGAATATTGATGGCATCACGGATGGGAGAAAGCATAACACATCCCAGAGAAGCTCCTTTTCAGGGTAGAAAAAGATAATTTCTTCATAGTTTCTTTATTTCCCCAAGAGTCCCAGACAGTTGCTATGAACCCGGACAGGATCCATTCTGGCCCCTAACACGTCAGACATCCCCTCGGTTGTCTCTACACACAGACGTGACTCTGGGCTTGCCCACCACTGTTCTAGAGGAGAAGTTCCCACCATATTCAGACACCTGGACCACAGGGACTGGAACCCTGGGCCAACTTAGTTGATGCAGCGAGTCTCCCACCCACATCAGTGGGGTTTTCAGGGGAACGAAATGTCAGGTCCTGTGGGTGATGCTAAGGTGAGAACACTCTGGCTCTGCCTCCTGGAAACTTACAATGTAGAGAGAAAGGAGAGCTTATGGAAAATGAAAAGAAGGAAAAAAGAAGGGGGCAGTATAATGGATGGGAACATTAAATACAGGAGAAGAAAAAAAAGAGGCAGACACCCCCATCGAAAAATGGGCCAATGACTTGAATGGAGCCTTCACAGAAGAGAAATTCTAAGCGGTCTGTGACATACGACGAGGAGCTCTGCTTCATTCAACCTCGGAGAACTCAAAACCAAAGGCACGGTGACAAAGCACCGTACATGGAATGGACGGACAGAAGGAAACAAGGTGGGAACCGGCCGACGCCGGCGGCGCTGTGAACGTGAACATGCATTAGGACTTTGGGGATCTGCTCGGCAATACCTCCTAAAGCTCACTTAGACATTGCAACGACAGGCATTTCACTTAGAAACGCACACGTGTATTCGTAAAAGGACAAGCACCAGCATTCAGAGAAGCGCTGCTTGTAAGAGCCCAACAGGAAACAAGCCAATTGTGCGTGAACGGCAGCGTGAGGACGTGGATTATGGTCGATCCACACCGCCGTGGGAATAACCTGAGCGGCATGGGTGGGTCTCAGCTGCACAAAGGCAGCTTGAAGGAGACAAAGACCTTTTAAAAGTTTAAACAGAGTTTTTAATACTCGACAAAACTATCCTATTAAAAATCAAGTTAGGGGTTCCCCTGGGGCAGGGTGGAAGCAGTGACAGGAGGGGGACTTCACACAGGCTACGGGGTGCTGGTACTATCTTGCTGCTTCCCTCGGGTGTGAGTCACAGGGGTGTTTTTACTTTGTGGAAAGTGTACACTTGTGTTTTGTACACATGTGTGCGTGTGAACATGTAGAAGAGTTTGAAAGGCAGGAGGGAGGACAGGGGTGTCATGGGAGACCTCACTGAGAAAGCGATGTATGGGCTGAGCCGAGCTTGGAAGTTAATAAGCATCGCTAAACAAAGAAAAACAGTAAGTCTGTTTGAGGCCAAAGAGCCTGGGTGAGGAGAAGAATGAGGGATAAAAATAATGACACAGCAGTAGCCGGCTTGTGTGGTGTGTTTAACTCTTCACGACAACCCCGTGGGGAAGTACCTAGTATTATCACCCCCATTTTGCAAAGGGGCAGCAGAGACAACAAAGATAGCACGTGGTAGGACTGAGAACCCAGGCAGTCTGGTTGGATGTTAACGATCAGGAAAACTTGGAAGATGTGAACTGGTTCTTCTCAGAAACTGAAGCCAGCGATGGATTTGAGGATGACAGAAACGGACACCGCTGTGGAAGTCGCCCGCTCGCGGTTTTCGATTCCATGCAGGTTGCCAGCACCTTCTGGGTATACCCAGCGTCTTAAGAGAACTTGTCAAGAAATAGCCCACCATTGAGGAGAAATTTCATTCCAACTTAAGCCTTACTTTCATCCCAATGGCTCCGCTAACAAGTTAGAAGATTATTATCTAGCATTTGACTTCAAATGAAGGTTAATAAGACTAATTAATTCAACACTTGCAAAACACCACAAGGCAGACACTGACCGGAGCATGCTGTCCAGGTGTGTGCGAGTGCTGCCCATGGAGGCAGGCTGAGGTCAGCCCCACCCATCCTGCGGGTGGCCCTGTTTCTCTCCTACCATCAGTGGGTCCCCAGGTGCTCCGCTTACCCAGGGCCCTAAGTAAACACAACAGCAGCGTCTCAGTGGGCAGTCACCTGAGCGTACTGTACGGCGAGGGCTCTGGACCTGGGTCATTCATGCTCAGGTCCCCCGTTCTCCAGGGCTCCTGGCGCCGGGAAGGCACCCCGGCAGACTTGTGAGTCGAATGGGCTCTCCTGGCGGCTTTCCTACTGAACTTGCCCTTCTCTGGGGCTGGACTTTCCTCCACTTTGGTTTGATTTGTTGTCCAGTACGTGATTTGGCTCTGACTGTCACCGCGCTGGCTTGGCAGCTCCAGGGTCATCGCGGGAAGGAGGTCTCAGCCTCTGCCAGCCTCCTCCCTACTTAGGCTCTGGTTTCAGCATCGCCATTTTCCCCCTAAACACTGCAGCTCTTTCCTCTCCCCCATGTCTTATTGGCTTCCCAATAACCCCTTCTCTCCCCAGACTTGTATCTTCCTTGCTTGTCATCACCTTATGCATCCAGGAGACCTGCAAACCTTCATCCTATGTGAGCATCGAACCCTGGGACTCAGCACAAGTCAATGTATACCACCGATTCCAATGCCAGCAGTCCTCCACACGTATTTTCCATGATGCACGCTTTCCCACCTGGAATACTCTTATGCAAACAGGTAGAAGGTGGAGGTGTTTGGACCTACGTTCAGCCTGGTGGAATTCTATGGCCTGTGCTGGTGAGACCACGCAAGGCCTCATTTACTGCACAGTTGGGAGATCCTCCCTACAATACAAAAATCAACTTAATTCTGTTTCGTATGCACGCTCTATGCTCTCTAATAATTCTCATCACTAAAGCAAAGCAAGTGTTCTGGCTTTTGGCAGGATTTTGGCTGGAGGCCACTGTCAGGTCCTAGGGGCGGCCCACAGCTCCCTGTGATGTGAGCTTCTCCAACTTTCCACCTACTCCATCAAGGCCACAGGGAGAGTGTCTAGCTGCAGCTCGCTCAGAGGAAGTCTCTTATAGTGTACTGTAACCAGGGGGTGACATCTCATCACTTTGGCTGGCTGGAAGCAGTCCTTAGGTCCTGCCCCCACTCAAGGGGCAGGGTCACACAGATTTGTGAATACCGTGACATAGCAATGTTTGGGGTCGCCTTAGGGCCTGTCTGTCATGTCAAGTTCAAAACCAAGTCTCCTGGACTCTGACTTATTGAATTCCTCCGTATAACCTTCCAGTTTCCAAAGTCCGTGATTCACGCTGTCAGCGCCCTCTTCCAGGGGTTAACTGCTGTGTTTTCAGGGTATTCATTAATTCACACACGCTCTCACACACAGTCATTGGAAATATTTAACAGCCAGCATGGCGCTGGCACCACTCAATCAGATAGATGCGACTGGAACAATTCATTCAGATGGCACAAGAACCAGGGTTTTGGAGGGCACACAGTGGCCTGTAGCCCCAGGCTTAGCCTCTTAATGACTCCGCGAGTCGGTCTTTCAGCAACCTCTGTTGGCAGGTGATCACCCTACTCGTCTGTGAGCTTTTGGTTTGCTGGCCTCCCCTTCCGGGGCCTTTGGCCTCTAGGATCCTAAGGCAACATGGGGATTTCAGAGGTGACAGGAACTGAAAAATTATTAATCAATTGGATTGAAATAGAACATTACGGCCCACCCCTGAACCTGGAAAACTTTTACAAAGCTATATCTGAGCTCCTTGCTCTAATTACAGTATATTTTCTAGTTTCCTCCAAATTCTACCCCCACCCCTAACCCCCACTACAAAGGCCTGGGCTCCATGTAAAGAGGAAACAGCGTGGCGTTGAGGGCAAGGCCCTTTGATTAATCTGAAGGCACCTCTGTTTCTGAAGCTGTGAGGACCGCCTGCGGACACAGGTGTTCCCCTTCTCTCCCAGGCCATTTAAGCCCCACAGGCAGGCACATGTGGGTGCAGCGAAGGTGCCCTCACGGAGTCACCTGGACCACAGAAGCCTCCACTCCAGGCAGCACGGGGGGGCCCTGCGCTCCCGCTGGCGGCCTCTGCGGCTGCATTTCCTCATCTATACAATGGGGGCAAGTCATAGTCGCCGCATCATAGGAGCGTAGTGAGCATAAAATGAGGCCATTCTCGGTCGTCAGGTTCCGTAACCTGTCAGAAGTGGCTGACACACCCGCTGACTCCCTGGTCCTGAAGGTCGGCGTTCTGCCCATTTCTCCTGGGGTCCTTTTATGTTGGCTTGTGCTTTCCTTGTCTGCAGCTGGCACAGCTGCCCCTGGGCTGCCGGAACCTGCTTTGCTGGTACTGAGATACCAGTGCCTGGGAACTCAGGGTCCGCGGCTGGCGGATGCGGCTGTGTAAACACTCCAGCTGCTTCAGCATTGATTAGGACGAGCCCAAGGTGAGGCTGACACTGCTTCCACCGCTCCTGGCAGAATTAACCCCAAATTCCCTTCCTGCAGACTTAGCCTGTTTTCCCTCCCTGGTTTGATCTCCTCCCTTTCCCTGCCCGCATCTCCACATCCCCGTGTCCCTGTCGTTTTGTTTTTCTGACAACACTGTGTATTAAATCACTTTTACGGGAATCTTAATCTCAAGGTCTGCTTCTAGGAGAGGTAGTACATTTACGTTTGGTAATAATATTAGTGTTATTTTAATGTAAATATAGGTATAGTATAATAATGCAAAAAAGTAATTACATATATTAGGGACCAACGTGTTCAAGATAAGAGAAAAAATGTAAGAGAATAAAATCAAGGAAGTTCTAAAAAATCTAACTGTAACTCAATTTGAAGTAGAAATACCAGAATTTATCATTTTTTTCTTGAAAAATACTTTCTTTTCAAGTTCTTCCACTGTAAAGTCCTGGCAGCATGAGACAGCCTGAGGATTTATGTATCATGCTGTGCTTTTTATAGAAGAAATGACACAGTATCCGAGATTTACTTTATTATTTTTATTTTTTTAAGATTTACTTTAAAATACTACAGAAAACAACTGCTATGTATATGGAAACGCAAATGGTTAAATATTGATAACCGTTGAAGCTGGTTAATGGGTACAGGTTTTTATATAAGACTGTTCTAACTTTTTATATGCTTGAAAACTTCCATAATGAAATGTTAAATTGAAAAAACTTAATTAAAAAAAACACCACACAGAATTCTGATGTAGGATCCAGAAGTGATTTCAAAGTGCATTTGGGGGCAGCAAACAGCAAGCTGGCTTCCTCCGGGATAATCAGTGCCCAGAGCCCGACGTTGATGCCAGTTGGGGAGTGTTTATTTAAAACACAAATGGGGACAACTGCTGACCTGGGATTTTCAGTCACTAAAAGGGCCCTTGACCCAGAAAATGCCAGGAATTGCCAGCCTGGTGCCAAACTACAAACATTCCGGAGAATCCAGAATGAAGGTCAGCAAAACCTGAACCTCTGAAGAAGGAAAATCCAACTGATACAGACATCCAAGTCTGTTGGGCAAAAACAGCGGAAGGTTTTCATCATTTCTTTGGAGAGAATAAAACTGGTTCAATTTATAGAACATCTAGGCAGTGCCAAGCACTTACTAGGAACTTTAAAAGCACAATCAACACACACAAAAAAATGCTTAAGTAGGTAAGACTCTGTCAATGGTGCAGACTCTGATTTAAAGGCTTAGATGTGCCTATGCCATCCGTAGGTCACCTTTGAAGAGTTCCGAGGCTCACAGGCTCACAGGCATTGCTGAAGAAAGATGGCAGGACCAAGAGAGCTTACAGTCAGTCACTGCGGAAGCCAGGAAGGAAGTCGCACCTCTGGGCGGACATGCACTAAAAAAAAATATGTGTCTCTCTGAGTAGCTTGAGTGGCAGATAGATGTGACCTGAGAGAGAGAGAGAGAGAGAGAGAGAGAGAGAGAGAGAGAGAGAGAGAGAGAGAGAGAGAAAGAGAGAGAGAGAGGAGGGAAAGGGAGGCTCTCAGTGCCAGCAGAAAGGTCCTGGAAGCACTCAGTGGGTAGGTTGGAGCTCCTGGCAAGCAGGGAAAAAGACTGGGGGTGTCTGCCCATCGTGGTCATGGAATTACTGGCCTTGGGATTGTTTCAAGACTCACTCAACCTCCTCCCCTGAAGATCCAAGGTGAGGGTGAAAGGGAAGTTAAAGATTAATTTTTAACATTGACATAATGGAGGTGAAAGGATTCGGTGAAGGATTTACAGGACTAAAATTAGTGATTCCAGGCATTCAGTATTTCTTAAAAGCCGAGAGGAAAATCTTTACAGGGGAGGAAGAAAGCAGTTTTCTGCCCCGAATCAGGTCAGTCTTACCCTTATATGCCACTCATTCATTGAGATTCGGTCAGTGATAGGGGCCCTCTATGTCAGAGACTTCATCAGAGGGCTTTGGCAATGTGGGGAGATTGGGGGGTTGAGAATCTATTTTCACAGGTTTTGCACAAGGGAAAGCAACAAGAACACATTTTTAGGGACGAGTGTGAGGTGGACAAGGAAAGAGAAGTGTGTGTTGCGTGGCATATGGTTCTTGTGAATCTGTGAGTGGTGTGCTGTGTTTGTGCTGTATGTGAATGCTGTGTGTGGTGCTGAGGTGTTTATGGTGTGTGTGTTTGTGGTGTGTGTGTGTGTGTGTGTGTGTGTGTGTGGTACTGAGGTGAGTGTGCGGTTTGTGTCTTAAGGTAAACAGCATCCCCAAATGTTCCAATATGTGATAACTGTGGTTGATAAACAGCTCATTTAAAACTGAGTTGCAAATTCAACCTGAGGACTTTTAGGCATCTCCTGAGCATCTGGTGTCATGTAAGCTGATGGGGTCAGATGTCAAGGCATAGACAGGTGCTCCTGGGGTGGGCGGGCTGGGGCGCAGGCACTGCATGGCATATGTGCAGAGTGAGCACCTCCTCCGGGCCCCAACATGAATAAGCAGAGCTCGCAGCTGTAATTGAGATACAAGAAAAATGCAGGACATTATTTACGTTCCTTCCTCTGTGACATTCTTCCTTCCCTTTTGAACATCCACGTGTCTGACCTTTAGCACTCTCCTTCTGCCTGGAAAACTGTTAAGCTCCTACCTGCAGTGAGGTCCCTGCATCCTCGATTGTTCGATAAAGCCTATTTCACTTTCACTCCAAGGGATCTCTTCGCTGCATGTAGAATGATGGGTTGGCAGAGCTTTTCGTTCGTTTCCTTCAGTTTTCAGGTTTTCTGTGCATTTTTAACCAACAAAAAATATCGTCAAATTTAAATGTCAAAGGAAGCGTGTGGTGAAGTGGCATGGGCACTGGCGTGAGTGACAAGCAAGTTTCCTTTGGTGCACGTTTGACATCGGAGCAGATGCTGGGGGGCCGGGCTGTTCCTCCCGCCTTATGCTGATGTCGTGTGTTTGGCACTTGCAGGGGCTGGAGAAAGGACCCTTCAGTCGGAAGGGAAGCAAGCGGACATCGGTGTGCAAATGGATGACCAGCTCCCTTCCAGGAAAGGTAGAAATCATTCTCTGTCTTCTCTCATAGGCTTCTTTTTCTCAAATATGACACCAAAGATTCCAGGTGAAAGGGTTCTTCCATAAAAATATATAAAGGGTCTTGAAAATGTTCAGGAAAGGAAGTGAAGAAACCAATCCTGCCATGGTGTCCATTAGAAAACCCTTAAATAAAAATGAGTTCATGAACTCCGGCTGCTCACACTTTGTTTTGATTCTTGTCCACTCTTCACTTGCTGGAGAAGATCACAGAGGGGCGCTGTACGTGTTCCATCTCCAGAAGGAGACAACAGACCCTCCTGGAAGTGAGGCCGGAAGAAAGTTCTGGAGTCACTGCATCCTTGGACAGCAGCCGTTGAATATTCACTGAACTTTTACTTAGACAAGCTGTTATCTTGAGCAAGACAGGGGAAGAACAGTAAAGAATTTCTTCTATTGGCTTAGAGTTATGTCTATGTCATGGGGGGCAATGGATTGTATACCTTTTCAATTTATAGAAAGGTTAGTGGTCTATTAAATTTTCTGTTTCTTCTTATATCAATTTGATATTTTTGTATTGTCCACTTCATCTAGGTTCAAATTTCTATATGAACATATAAAACATAAACATATAAAATTATACATTGGTCTATATCATTGATTTCTGCCCTTATGCTTAACATTTTCTTCCTTTTAGGTCCTTTGGGTTTGTTCCTGTATTAATTTTCCTAGTGTTCGAGCTCTCCTCTTTCCTGATAAATATATTTAGGGGTGTACACTTTGCTCTAATTTTCCATGAGTTTGGCACAACATCTGTCACTCAGTCAGAAGCACTTTAGAATCCCCCTCATGATTTCCTTTTTAACTCGACTTATTTAGAAGTAATTTTTGTTGAGATTCATCCAGATGGTTGAGTGTATCAGTGTTTCCCTCTTCTTTATTTCTGACTAATATCCATTGTATTAATATACCACAGTAAGTTCTTCCATCCCAAATGGTCAACTATTTTGAAAAAAGCTGCTATAAACATTGTGCTACAACTCTTTTTGTAGACATATGTTTTTATTTCTCTTGGGAAATTGCCATTTGTTGAAAAGACTTTACCTTCCTCCACTGAATTGCATTAGTACGTTTATTCAAAGGCACATGTGTACATCTGTTTCTGGACTCCCTACTTTCTTCTCCTGATGGAATTCATTTGTCCCTGCACCAACACTACACTGGTTACTCTACCTGAAAGCTATTGTACCTCATGTACAATGAATTTTGTAAATACCACTTTCTCTGCCATGTGCATATATAACTTTCTCAACCAGACCAAATGAGTTTGGAGAATAAAGCCATTTACTTGGGTGAAAGTCTGTTGTTACTTACAAGAGTAACCCAGGGTATGTTTAAATGATCCCTTTAAAATACGCATGCGCCAAAGTACTTGGAGGACTGGCTTAATTTTCTGGGACATTCTAGTTGGGATTATATTTTAGAGGAGTGTAGGATTGTCCTATCAGTTACACATCTTCCTATTGTATCATAAATTCTCAAAGGCCATTAAGCATGATACAATTTCAAATTAACATCTAGGGCTCCAAACTTCCGAGTGGCCCTTCCTAGAGTTAAAAGTATGTCTTACCTCAGCTGTGTTAACAGCAGACACTTTCTGTTTCCCTCACCAGCTCCAGGTTTTTGTTCTCTTCGCTATGGGTTATGCCTCCTCCTGCACTTCTGTAATGTTGTAATGATGTCACAGCGCATGTGTCTGAGCCTCACAATGGTAGCCATGGTGAACAGCACAGATCCACACCATCGGCCCAACACCTCCACAAAGGACCTCCTGGATAACATAAAGGTAGACCAAAAATATTATCCACGGCCATAAATTCAAAATCCTGTCTTGCTAACTAATTGGTGTAGAGATTGAACATTATCATAACTGATATGACAATAATAATTAGAGAAAAAGCTCAAGTCTTGCTCATCCTTGCCAGTGGTAACCTAAGTAAGTATGTCCCATAATTAAAGGATGCCTCAATATTTGTGAAGGGCTTTGATGTGTGAATTCTTCTATGTGAAGAAGAATAAAAACTAATAGTTAGCACCTCTTTAGAATTGAGAAGATTGGACGAGCAGGAAAGCTTTTTAAACCAGAGGTCAAAGTCAAGATGTAGCCTCTTTTCTATTTAAGTTTTTGAACGTGCAGTATATTTACACGTTGCATTACATTATAGTTGAAGACACCAATGTAATTACAGTAAAATGGAATCACACACAGAAAATGACAGTGTGAAGGAAGAAAGAAGTTCCCATGACGGAGAACGTTAGGAAGAGAGGGGACACTTTCCATGGGGTGACTTGAGAGGCCAGTTTCCCCACGTCTCTGAGTTTGCAGACTGACTGGTGTGTGTCCTCTTTCCTTTCAGAACCCCAGGTATAACTGGAGCCCCGAAATCCAGGGGGTCATCTTAAGTTCCATCACCTACGGTATGCTCATCATGAATATCCCCATTGGGTATTTGTCTGGAATATACTCCATCCGGAAAATGGTTAGCTGTGCCCTGGTCCTCAGCTCCCTGTCCAGCCTGCTCATCCCCCTGGCAGCGGATGCCGGAGAAATGCCACTCATCGCCTGCCGGGTAGCGCAGGGGCTGAGCCAGGTATCAGGACAGGGCCCAGACCGAGCAGCGTCTTAGTTCCTGGAGAGCCCAGAGAACCGATGTCCCAACTCTTCTCATTTCAGGGGACAGTGTCCATAGCTCAGCACGTGGTCTGGGTCAAGTGGGCCCCTCCCTTGGAACGAGGCCGACTTACCTCTCTGAGCGCATCAGGTAATGGCTTCAGGCCCACTGGCAGCTCCTGCACCATCGTGTCCCCAGAGCCGTAAGCAACATGTGTTTTGTACTGTCAAGGCTTTAGAACCCACCTGCTCCAGAACACTCACTCTAAAGGTGTGGGAACCATCCAGAATAGAGAAGAGCCTGCTTACCTCCAAAAACACAAAGAAGCACACACTTGACCCTTTCCTTCTGGCCAGCGCTGTGCTGCACAGATTATTTCACTAGCGATGGGTGTTTGCCACCATGAGACGTGGCACCTCTCCTCTGAGGCACCCACATTCATGCGGGGGTTCTCTGTCCCTCTGACTAGGACTTATGCTGGGACCCTTCATTGCCCTGATTGCCACTGGATTCATCTGTCAGGCCCTGGGCTGGCCCTTCGTCTTCTATATTTTTGGTGAGTTTCCATGAAATCCCAGTCATTATTCAGAATTTAAGAAACAAAATTAAAAACAGAACATAATAACATATATGAAGTTGATGAGATTAAAAATTACGACATATTGAAAACATGAAGGAAAAAGAAGTCATTATTGATTTCCTGCTGATGCCGGTGGGGACTCAGGCCACCCGGGCTGAGAAGGTTCTTGGCTTCAATTAGGAAAGAATTCAAACATGAGCTGGTCTAAAGTTTAAAGTGAAATCAAGTTTATTTAGCAGAGAGTAAGTAAGAAAACAAAGGCCACCCATAGACGGGGTCACCCTCTATAATTCTAGTGGAAGAGAGAGCCCTTCTATCCCTTGGACTAGGGTTTATCTGTGTCTTTAGTTTTCATGTAAAACCTGTCGGTTTGGGGAAAAGGAGAACAGAACAGCGATGGTAAGTTTATCTTTAACTTCTGTAAGATGCAGGAATAGGGGCAGGTTTGTCTTTAACTTTTGTGAGGCACGACCTGCATCTTGTTTGCAGTGGGCGTAACTACAGGGGTGGCCATAATGGGCTCTCTTTGCTCAGTAGCCTTTGGATGGTCTGTTCCATGTCACTGATTAACATCTGCCCGAGTTCTGTGTCCTGGAGCACGCAGGCGGCAGGCTTGAAACCCAACCTCTTAGCGCCTTCTGCAAAAATAGCTCCCATGCCCCTTCCGCATGTTATTGTCATGAGCATGAGCTCAGAACGAGACTTGTACATAACTGTCAGGCAGGCGCTATAGACCCTCACCTCTTCTATGAAACTCTTGGGGGAAGGTGATCAGAACAAATCAAAGGTAATGTGACAAGTGTCCTACTCACACTTAACACATCCAGTGAGGAACATGGTCTCATAATCAAACCCGTTCGCTTCTGATGTAGTGAGCCATGAACTTCCCACAAATTGGAATAAATAAAAGCCATAAAGGATCAGGGTTTGCAGGTGAACGGCTCAGTGTGTGACGTTTCCATGTTTGGGTGAGTTTCCACCCACGGTCTTGCCCCAGGCCACACAGTCTCAGAACTGGCCCTGCCTCCAAGCCCGTCAGCTGAGTGGCAGTTCTGAGATCCACGTGTGACCTGCTCTCCATCTCGACGACATCACCGTGTCCCCTGGTTCCCTGCCTCTGAGACCCGATGGAACCTCCGTGCTCAGCCCTTGCCTTCTCTCCTCTCTCTCTTCTGGTCATTCCTTCTGGCCTTTCTTCAAAGCTTTGCCCCAGGCTCCCCCTGGGGCCATTTTCTGCCCCAGACAGTATGATTTTTGCTGAGTGTGAACAGAACCAGGTGCCTCTGGGCAGGTAAGTCAGCCTTTCTGAGCATCAGTTTTCTCATTTTAAGAGCTGAAGGGCATCATCTGAACTTTCTAAATGAAGTGCCCCATAGAAACGTATGTGTTTATAAGGTACTCACTTCTGCCCATTTACATTTGCCTTGGGATGGGGTTCTCAGGTCACAGAATGAGGTGGAAATTGTATATTGTCAAAATAGCCTTTTAATGTTGTGAAAATCTAAGATGGTACGATGGCACCAGCTTTCCCCATGGTCTGATCCCATTACCTGTCACCCTCACCCATCCTACCCTCCCCTGGCTGCCTCCCCAGTCACACCGGGGTCTTGGTACCTCCTGCTCTCTCTGCAGTGAGAGGCGGGGGGTGTGTGTGTGACCCACACCCATGTCCCAGCTTCCCCTGAGCATGGCACCCCTTACCTCCCCCGCCCATCACTTCTCTCCATAGCTCATCACTGGCACTTAACACATTTTACTTATGTACTTTTTATTATCTGTCTTTCTCATCCGCTAGAAAGTAAATCCTATGAAGGCAGGGATTTCAGGGCTTTCTCTGTGTGTTGTTCGCTGCTGTCTCCCCAGCACCTAGAATCGTGCGTGGTACCTAATGGACAATTAATCAGCATTTGGCAAATGAATGAACACATTTCTGGAAGACCGACTGGTGAACGCTACATACGCCCTGTGCTAACAGAGGATTCCCTGTGATCCGGTCGTTGAGATGAGAAACTCAAAAACAAAAAATAATGGAGCTTGGCAAAGGCCCAGCCCTCAGAGCCGGGTGATGGTCAAGCCTCATGGGGGCCCAGCTGTGCTCTCCTCTCATGGAAGAACACAGGAAGCCTGTGGCGATGCGGGCCTAGGGGGGAGGCCAGTTGTCGTGAGCAGAAGGATGCAGCGGCTCAGTGGGCCAGCAGAACAGGCCAGAGGACTCACCGCCTTTTCTGTAAACTTCTTTCTGTAGGGAGAGGCAGCTGTGCATACAGAGAGGACTGTCAGAAATGTGAGCCTTGCTGCAGAGTTTCTAAAGAGGAAGAGGTGGCCCAGGTCTTCGTATCGATCATGAAAAGTGCCCACTGGGGAGAGACTCCCTACAGACAGAAGCAGCTCCGACGCTAACGTCTGCTTCTTTATAGGTGCTTGTGGCTGTGCCCTGGGTCTTCTGTGGTTCGTTCTATTTTATGATGATCCAAAGGACCATCCATGCATAAGCATCGATGAGAAGGAATTTATTACCTCCTCCCTCATGGACCAGGTGAAATGCACACATATCACTTTGGGATCTCCCAGGTCCCGTGCGAATGACACATGCTCTGGCCGGTCCTCAGGTGCTAACGACTGATGGGTTCCTTCCTAGGTCAGCTCGAGTGGACAGCCTCTGCCCATCAAGGCCATATTCAAGTCCCTTCCAGTCTGGGCGACTTCCCTTGGTTGTTTTGCCTTTTCCTGGACAAACCATATCCTGTTTTTGTACTCGCCAACGTTCATCAGCTCCAAGCTTCATGTGAATGTGACAGAGGTAGGCTACCTTCTATTCTCCTTCTGGCTTTATGAGAGGTCGCTCCTTTCTCTGGGCCTCGTGACTCCAGTTGTAGCTTTCCCACCCCACGCTGTGTCGCTGAAGCTCTTCACCTGGAGGCTCCGTTTCCAACTTTCATGTCAGCATTGGTTGCCTAGAACGAAAGGCGTAGACTGGCACCCCCACAATGCGCACACACACACACACCCTTCCCGTTCCCACAGACCCTGCCTCACAGTCGCTGTACCGTCGCCCTTGGGTATTACTTAAGGCTCAACACCATCATTGCCTAAAGGGATCAGGATCTTTCCCTGAAAGTCACTTAGCTGAGCCCTGTCACCCTACCCGGCTCGCACCAATCCTTACCCGGGGAAAGGAAATGAGTCCTGGGGTGTGAACCCCAGGAAAGGACTGGCACTCCCACTGCTTGTCTGACTCAGAGAATCACTGATGCCTGGAACCTTCTGTTGTCTGAGGCCATAATAACCAGGAAAAACAGTTCTTTAGCAATGGAGTCTGGGCTTGCCACTTTGGAGCATTCTGTAATGAGCCTCCAGGAATGGAGCCCAGGGGCCAGGATGACAGTGAGGTCATTTAAGCTTTCTTGGACCCAAGTTTATCTCCCATGAGACCATGGGGTTGTTGCAAGGATAAACAGGCTGGTCCCGAGAAAGCACCATAGGAAGGATTGTAATTATTACCATTATCATCTCTATCATGTCCCCAGAGCCAGGTTTTCCCATTCAGAAAACTACATAGATTGTGACAACTGTTTCTGATCCCAAACCTACTTTTTCTTCTTCTTTTGTGTAGTGTGTGCCTGGCAGTCATTTGGAGGTTATATGTTGATGGCTTCCTGTATGACAGTTCAAATTTTAGGTGCTGAATTTCAGCATAGGGATTACTCTGTGTACCATGCTCACTGTCACGATAACCTTTCCTCCTCAGAATGGGGTGCTGTCAGCCCTCCCCTATCTGTTCTCCTGGCTCCTTAGTATCTTAGCGGGTCACATGGCAGACCTCTTCCTGTCCAGGACTGCACTCCGTGTGATTACCATCCGGAAACTCTTCACCACGCTGGGTAAGAAACAGCCGGGACGTTGGAGCACTCTGAGGTGCTTCCCCCCACGTTCAGGCCACTCCTGACTGTGTTGTCTGAACCCCTCCCCAGGCCTTCTCCTGCCTGCCCTCTTTGGTATATGCCTGTGCCACCTGAGTTCCGGTTTCCACAGCACAATAATTTTCCTGATACTCGCTAGTGCAACAGCGGTCTTCTGTATAGTCGGACCACTTATAAACCCCTTGGATATCGCTCCCAGGTAGGATTTGAAAATCTCTTTCTTTTCTGTATCCAAGCTGTCAATGGTGTTTTAAGATGTCAACTATTTTGAAGTTCATGCCAGCTTGTCCAAAGCTCTGACACTGTGTAAAGTTTAGCTACTCCATTACTATTGCTATTGTATGAATGTTTGTATATCATTAATCCTCATGACAACCCATCGGTTAGTAATATTTATTTTATAGCTAAGGAAACTGAGGTTCAGATACTTAATGGTCAGCCTAAGTTCTTACCTCTGGTTTGGGATCTTACCTAGGATTTCAATCCAGATCTCTTTGGCAAAAAAAGCTTTTGTTCTTTTCACTATGTTTGTTTGTTTGTTTTGGTTTTGTTTTGTTTTTTTGTTTTTT
>NW_017732606.1:214052-215325 GCF_001890085.2 Hipposideros armiger
CAGGAGGACTGACCTCTTCCACGCTAGCTGGAATCATCCTTAACCGGGTAAGGAACATCCGGACCCGGGGACTTGCCCATTCTATTGATACTACATTTTAAATGTGACAAACACCTCAATGAGTCCAGTACTTTGTAATTACTTTGCACTTTAATCCCCCAGGATCCAGAGTCTTCCTGGTCTAAAATCTTCTTCCTGATGGCAGCCATTAATGTGATAAGCCTAACTTTCTACCTTATATTTGCTAAAGCAGAAATTCAGGACTGGGCTAAAGAAAGAAAGCACACGCACCTCTGAAGGTAAGATGTGATCAGGTGAGGGGCAGGTTTTGAAACTGGGGATGCAGGAGAGAGGGGAGTTGAGGGTGAGCCCCAGCAGACTGTGGTGTTTCTGGCCGAGATGGGAAGTGAGGGGTGCAGGATTGGGGAAGCAGAGGGGATCATGTAAAGCCTGATGGGGCTGGCATGAAGTCCAAAGGATGGACTGCTCTGGAATTCTGGGGCAACGCTGGGGGTACAGAGATAAATCTGGGGGCTTGGGCCCTTCTAATACTGGAAGGTGACAATGAGAAAAGGAAGTCTGCAAGGGAGACGGGGAAAGGTGTTCGATGACATGGAAAGAATGGTTGGGGAATGTGATGCCTCAGAAGAGAAGATTGAGATGAGGACCCATGGGAAATGCTGTCACAGGGTCCAATCATATAAGGTGGGAGAACTGACTCATGGATGTGGCAAGAGGTTCCTTCATGGTGGTCCTGACTAGAATGGTTTTCAAATGAGTGACGGAAACAAAGGGTCCGTTAAAGTTCAAAAGAGAATCTGATCTTGTGCCTTCCTTCTCTGAGCCTTGTCAGTGGTAAATAAGTAGAAGGAGAAATGTCTCTTGATGGAATCATTTCAGCTGATGTATCAATTAGAACAGGTGGATGTAGGTTATCCCCATTTTGCAAACCCCAGTGAGTTAAGGGATCTGGACATTGTGCATCAAAGGCTGTTAACATCACAAAGACTGGAAAGTTATAGAAACAGCAGTCATATGACTTTATTCAGACCCTGTAAGTTTTCTTGGCTTCTATATATTTGCCCTATTAAATATTAAAAGGTATACTAGGGTTTTCCATTATTGTTTTGTCTATTAATTTTTGTTTCTGTCCAAGCAGTTATTATTAAACATTCTGATGTTATATTACAATTTCAGAAAGATTTTGACAAGTATAGCTTAATTGGAAATTTAATTGTGACTTTGTAAAATTATCAGCCTTTTCCATTTTATG
>NW_017732606.1:216610-218356 GCF_001890085.2 Hipposideros armiger
CAAGGAGTCTCTCTAAGATGTCTTGTAATACTGGTTTAGTGGTGATGAACTTCTTTAGCTTTTTCTTGTCTGGGAAACTCTTTCTCTGTCCTTCAATTTTAAATGATAGCCTTGCTGGGTAGAGTAATTTCGGCTCTAGATACTTGCTTTTCATCACTTTGAATATTTTGTGCCAGTCTCTCTGGCCTGCAGAGTTTCTGTTGAGAAATCAGCTATCAGTCTTATAAAAGCTCCCTTTGTAGGGAACTAACTGTTTTTCTCTTACTGCTTTTAAGATTCTCTCTTTGTCTTTAACTTTTGGCATTTTAATTATGATGTGTCTTGGTGTGGGTCTCTTGGGTTCATCTCGTTTGGGACTTTCTGCCCTTCCTGGGCTTGTATGTCTGTTTCTTTCACCAGGTAGGGAATTTTTCCATCATTATTTCTTCAAATAGGTTTCCAATCCCTTGCTGGCTTTCTCTTCTCCTTCTGGCACCCCTCTAGTGTGAATGTTTGTATGCTTGATGTTGTCCCAGAAGCCCCTTAAACTCTCCTCATTTTTTTTTATTCTTTTTTTCTTCTGTTCTGATTGGGTGTTTTCTGATACCTTATCTTCTAAACTGCTGAATTGATTCTCTGCTTCATCTAGTCTACTGTTGATTCCCTGTCATGTGTTTTATTTTTTTTTAAAGATTTTATTGGGAAATTGGGGGAGGGGAACAGACAAGTTGCTATCCTTTTGTTCTTCAGTCCAGTTGTGGAGGATGTGGCTTCACTGGCCCATGTTGGTATTATCATTGTGCCCTTCCCATGTGAGGTGGTCGCTCGCTGGCCATTGGGATGGCCACTCACGGTGGCTCACAGCAGCTCACGAAAGCGCACGCCCGCTGCCGGCCAGCCCCACTGCAGCCTACATGGTCACTGGCGACTCACAGCAGCCCAGCTCCAGGTCGAGCAGTTGTTCACCATCTTAGCTGTAGAGGGCAATGTCACTGGCCCCCATGTGGGATCGGAGCCGGGGCCCAGCTGTTCAGAGCTGGTGTCCCAAGCCAACTCCTAACCAACGCGCCACTTGGCCATCCCCTCATCTCATGTATTCCTCATTTCAGTTATTATAGTCTTCATTTCTAACTGGTTCCTTTTTATGTTTTCTATCTACTTTTTATGTTTCCTATCTCTTTGTTGAAGTTCTTCCCGAGATCATTGAGCATTCTTATAACCAGTGTTTGGAACTCTGTGCCTGGTAGATTGCTTGTCTTCATTTAGCTTAGTTCTTTTTCTGGAGCTTTGTTCTGTTCTTTTATTTAGGATATGTTTCTTTGTGTCTCCATTTTGCCTGCCTCTCTGTGTTTGTTTCTATGTATTAGGTAGAGCTGCTATATCTCCCAGTTTTAGGAGGGTGGCTTTATATGGTAGGTGTCCCATGGGGCCCAGTGGCGCAGTCTCCCTGCTCACCTGAGCTGGGTGCTTAAGGTGAATCCCTTGTGTGGGTTATACATTCCCTCCTCTTGTAGTTGAGCCTTGATTGCTGTTGGGGGGATTTATTTCCCTAGAGAGATTGAGCCTCAGGCTGACTGGTTGTGAGGGTTGGCTGTGACTACAGTGGAGGAGCTACTGTACAGTAAGCTGTAAAGTGGATCCCCTATGGAGTGGGATCCACTTTAGCAGGGCTCTGGTGCTTGCCCAGTCTGCCCTGTGGTTTTGTCATCCTTGGAGGCAGCCGGGTGATGCTCTGGCTTGGTCCATAGTTGGCCACTGGGTGTGCCA
>NW_017732606.1:221821-225789 GCF_001890085.2 Hipposideros armiger
CTGCTTCTTAGCCCAGTCCTGGACCTCTGCTTTGGCGAAGATGAGGTAGAAGACCAAGCCTAACACATTAATGGCAGCTGCAAGCAAGAAGGTGTTTCTCCAGCCGAGCTCTGAATCCTGTTGGCAGGACACTACAGGTCATTAGCTGTCCTCGTTCTTGTCCCCCCTTGTTGAGAAAGGCTCTGGCACCATGTCCTACTGCCCCCACCCCAACTCGGCTGTCAACTCTGTGGGGTTCCTGGTGTCCCTGGAATATGCGGGCACGTTTTTGTTCGCTGGTCATTCCCTGTGCTGGAATGTTCCTCCCCCGAGAGAGCCATCGGTCCCTCTCCCTCGTTGTCCCCAGTCCTTTCTTGGCCACCCTATTTAAAATTGAAATCCCACCCCTGCCTCTGTGTCCTGCTCTCCTGTCCTGCTTTAATCTTCTCTTCACACTTACCATCATTCCATGCGCCATATACTTGGCTTATCTCATGAGTTTTTTTATCGCTATCTTTTCTATAATATCGATTTCACAAGGGCAGGGACTTCTGTCCAGTTTATTCACTTAGTGAAGTGCATGGCACATGCTAGTGTTCAGTACATATTTGTGGAATGAGTGAATGAATGAACAAATGACAGGGGAAACAAGATCAGTTTGAGAACTTCTATGTTAAACAACCATTTCCTGACAGTGTGTTAGTCAGAGGCTGGAAAGGAACTGAAGCGTCAAAAAAGAGAAAGGATTTGGTGTCAGGAAAAATACGCTTCTTTGTTACTTTCCATTCATGTTCCTGACTTACGGGTGAAAAACCACAGGAAATGTAAAGAGTGATAGTCGTGTGAATGTCAGAGACATCTTTCATCACGTAAAGTCGGTAACAATGAGATTCTTAGAAAATGCTCAGGTTGTCAGATGGTTTGTCTGTTGTGATAACTTTAAACACATGCCCAGGAAGGAAGGCTGTGTGGGTGGGTGTGAACATACCATACAGGAGCCATGCTGGTGGGAGAGATTCCAGCACTGACTGTGGCCGAGCGTATACAGGGTGCAGACAGTTCCTTCCCTCTGTCCTTCACTCAGCTTCTCCCTCATTTGTTCTGGAAATAGTTGTAGGGTTCCTATACAGGGCGACCAGCTCTTGCCACATGGCCTGGAACTCTCCAAGTTTTAGCCTCGAAAGTCCCACATCCTGGGAAACCTCTCAGTCCCAAGCCAACCAGAAAAGTTGCCCACACGATAGTTTCCAAGAAATGCCATGGAAAATTTGCTGAGTGGCGTGAGAAGCACATCTCCTATGAGCTCCTAAAGCATAAACTCATTAAACTGAGTTTGCCTCATGCTCCNGAAAGTCTGCAGCCCAAGCTGAGACAGGCCGTTTGTATAGAAAAGCCACTCAAGAGGCTTGGATGGGCTCACAAGTTGGGTGGGGCAGGGTCTCAGAAAACTGCCAGGGCGGGGCAAATGAATGGTGTTAACTAGGTTGATGGAGACTCAGATATGACGTGTGCGTGCGTGCGTCTGCACGCAACGAGGGGGCGGGATCAACAAAGAAAATGCGTCTGCCATCTCTTCTGTCCGCAACAAAGCTGCTCCTTGAGTCCTCTGCCTGAAGCCAGGCAACTTACTCCCTCCCTGTCACCTTTTGAGCTGCTGCTCCGAGTGAGTCCGTTAATGGGTAAGTCTGTGTGCGGGCCCTTTAAGAGGAGTGCCTGGGACTGCAGCCGCTCTCATCACACTCAGCCACAATCTCTGCTGGTTTTCACAGCCAGAAATTATGGGGACTTCTCTCCCTGGCTCTGGACCTTGGGATGGGGAGCTTGGTGTGGGGCTGGGACCCCCTCATTCCTCAGAAGGGGACCTCCACAACTGAGAAATCCCTTCTGATTTTTAACCACCACACGTGTGTGTGGAGCCAGCCCATTCCGCGTCTCTGTCCACAATTGTAGGGCTTTGGTTCAGCAAGACTTCAGGTGATTCTCAATGATGGTTGTCCCGTAGTTTAGTTGTAATTGATGTGGGCGTGAGAGGGTGTGAACACAGCGCTTACCTATTTCTCTGTCTTGATCGGGAAACCCCAGCACCGCTATGTCTTGATTATTGTTGCTTTGGAGAAGGTTTTGAATCCTCTAACTTTGTTCAAGAGTGTTTTGGCTATTCTGGGTCCTTTGCAATTCTTTATGAATTGCAGAATCAGCTTGTCAATTTCTTTATAGAAATCAGCTAAGATGCTGATAGAGGTCACGTTGAATCTGTGGATCAATTTCAGGACTACTGCTTTTTAACAGTGTTGTCTTCCAATCCATGAACATGGGATGTTCTTCCATTCACTTAAATATCCTTTAATTTCTTTCAACCATGTTTTGTACTTTTCAGATTATAAATTTTGTACTTTTTTAAAGTTTCTTTTTATTGAGGTGTAATTGACATATAACATTAGTTTAGGTGTGCAACATAATGATTTATTTGTATACACTGTGAAGTGATCACCATCAGTCTAGTTACCAACATCATCTTACAGAGTTACAAAATTTTTTTCCTTGTGATAAGGACTTTTAAGATCTAGTCTCTTAGCAAGTTTCAGATACACAATACAATATTATTAACTTTAGTCACCATGCTATACAGTACATCCCTGTGACTATTTTATAACTGGAAGTTTGTACCTTATGACCCCCTTCACCCATTTCTCATGCCACCCACTCTCCACCTCAGGTAATCACCAATCTGTCTCTGTGTCTATGAGCTGTGTTCTTGCTCTCGTAGGGAAGGAAAAATTTTTCCTCAACCCTCTTTGGGTCCCTGGTTGGGTCTGAAAATTAAACTAAGATAGATTAACAGGAGAAAAGCATACAAATTTTATTGAATTTTTACATGTACACAGGAACCTTCACAAGAGAATGAAGACCCAAAGAAGAGACCAGAGCAGAAAGCTCATACCTTTTAGACAAACAGATTAAATTTGTAAAGAATTGACAAGACAAATGTTTGGGCTTGAGGTGGTAAATGGCAAAGAAGTAACTGGAAGATAAGCATTAGTTTAACAAGGTTTGTTTGTACCGCTTTCTTTTTTTTTAATGTTGAAAATTACAGTGTTTTATTTCTTTATAAAACTGTATCAAGAATAGTTTGATCACTGCCTGCTTTCCTCTCATTATATAATTTACGGTATGAAGTGAGCATCTTTTATGTGCCATGGCAAATCGTCACACTCCTTTCTAAGTTTGGATCAGTCTCTGGAATTTTATCCTTTGTGCTTTCCATGCCGTGAAATATCCCTGGGGGGTTCCTTCAGTGTGTGGTTTTTGATGTGTGTCACGTCCTCGAGATGCCCTCATCCTTTGCAACATAGCCACTTTCCCCATGACTGTGTGTTCGCCCTGACTAAGTCCTTACAGCTGCACGTCTGAAGTACTTCTCAGATGGGGGCAGTGTCGGCACCCCACGGTCATCTCCATTTTCTAGAACTCCATTTATATTCCACCCAAGTCAACGTTTTTACATGATGTACCTTGCACTACATGCAAAGCCAGGGCTGCCAGTAATTCTTGGATTCTGGGTGCAGATTCCACAGCAGCGTCCTCACGTGAGCTTGCAGCATCACCAGGCAGCTTAAGGTTAACCAATTCATGTGGACTTCCGAAACGATGAGACCAGCTTTTACAGGCAGTACAATGTTCTTTTTCAGTCTCCTGGTAACTACCATTTGGCCTGAATGCTGGCCAAGCTGACTGGCCAGTCCTCAATCCAAAGTTGAAGTAAACGTTATATTTCAACCACACGTGGCCTTCTGTTTGTGGTGCAATTTAAACTCAAAGATGTTGACACAACTTGACCTTGCTTGTTATATTTATCAGGCCTTTAAAATATGGTTCATACTGTGGCTTCATGTAGGCCTAGGTCTCGTCCTGTCTTTGCTTTGCTGATACCTTTTTCAAATCTAACCACATCCAATTTCTCTTCCAGTGTCCTCACTTTTCATTTCTTT
>NW_017732606.1:230474-248882 GCF_001890085.2 Hipposideros armiger
ACAATAAAAAATAATTAAAAACAAAACAAATGGCTTGAGGCACCGCTTTTCATGGATTGAGCCAGCAGCAGCCCAGCAGTGTCCTAACGGGACCTCAGGGATCCTGTGCAGAGTCAGGGACTTGCAAATGTTATTAGTGCCCCACGGAGGGCAGTTTGACAATAAGCATAAACGTCCATCCCGCATTTACCTTTGACTCACATATGCAGAGAATTACATTTCTGTAATTGGTTACACAAATGTAGGACAGAGGTTGGAAGCAGCCCACAAGTCACTCAGGAAAGGCTTCTGGTAGGCTGAGAAGAGCCCAGGGCTTAACTACACACCAGAGCAGCACAGAGGGCGCACCACGCTTGGTGTGAAAAAAAACATTGGGAAAATAAGAATATACATTCGAGTATGCTTGCATTCCCAAGAATGGAAGAATATATTAAGAAATTAAGTCTGAAATGTTATCTGTGGAGTGGGCTGGGAGAACAGGGCAGAGTAGAGATGGGAACGGGAGTGAGGTTTTACACTCTACCTTTTTATATGGTTTTGAAAACGCTGAAACCCATATTATCAATTCAGCTTCTAAATGAATATGCTATTAGAGAAAATGCAAAGAAAAGGAGGCCATCCTATTTTGTGCATAGTCCAAGCAATGGGAGAGATTTAACTGTCACCTGGTCCAAGCTCATCATTTTATGGACGAGGAAACCAAGGCCAGTGAGGTGACGTGACAGTGAGAAAATACCGTGAGAGCAATGGGACTCCAGGGCTCGACTTCCCCAGCAGGGGAAGTCTGGTCTCAACTTGTCTCCTCAGTCATCTTCCCGGCCTCCTCCTCCTCAGCCTTGCCCTCTGAGGGTGGGGAGCCCACCTGGCCTCACACCAGAGACAAATCGTTGTCAGCACTGGTTTCCTGCCCACATGGCCCTCCCGTGTGGAACCCCTGGCCTGAGGCTGTGGCTTCATGACCTATGTCTGGCCTTTCCATCTCAGGGCCTCTGGCCTGTTTGCAAGCATGTGTCCCAGATGCTGACCTCTGCCAAGGTCATCTCTCTGTTGGCCACTCAGCATGTTCTCACCAGAGGAGCCCGGTCAACACGAGAACATTGCTTTCTGAGTACAAAGGCGAGAACATAGCAGTAATTCTATGACCTTGTGAATGGTCACTGACGGGCTATGAAATCTGACGCACTCTCTGCCATTTTTTACACATCTATCTGGTGGGAGGAGAACGGCTCCTGTCAGCCAATCAGAGCATCTGCGCATTTTGTGAAAAATCAGACTACTGGATCCATATGTGCGCCTTTCTTTACCTATGTCATACTTGAATAAAATGTTTTCTTAGAAGGAGTTTATCCACAAGTTGTTGGTATAAGTCCTCTTAGGGACCGTCTGTCCTATTAGAAATGTCTTACTCCTAGCTTGAATTCTCTACATGCTGTCACAGCCTTCTCAGAGGCAGGATCATTTTTGTTCATGCTTCTTGTTTGTGTGGCCTGCAGGGTCTTGTTTGCAAATGGGAATTGGGTAGAACATAAACCCTTCATAGGCCCCTTATGAAAAGACGACCCTCTTTTTGGGTGTGACGCTGCCCTAGGACCGCAGCACTCTGCTCCTATTGGCAGGAGGTCAGAATTCACGCGAACCTGCAAGCCGTTCCTGCATGAGCATCCCCGGCGTAATCCCCTGGCTCTGCACCCATCAGAGAGCCAAGATTATACAATGGGACGTTTCACCAGGGGAGCAGGAGGAGGGTCTGTGTACTCACATCTGTGAGGTTGACTTGCAGGACAGAGCTGATGTACGTTGGTGTGTACGCCATCTTGATGTAAAAATACCAGTATTCACTGAAGTGAGACACTATAATGGCCCAAAGGGGGAGGGACTTCATCATAGCCTTGATGGGGACAGACCAGTCTGGCACGAAGTCCTGGAAATAATCAGAGAGCATGTCCCGTCGGTCAGAAGAGAAAAGTTTTACGCTACCGCACGCTTCCCCTCTGACACATCCACACAGACACGGCGACACGGCACTGGGGAAGTTGCAGCACCTGCTGAGCCCGTGAATGCACGATGTAGTCCCTCTCGTGGGTGCTGATAAATGGATGGTCCACAGGGTCATCATAAATGAGGAGGAACCAGAGACAAGAGCAGGCACAGCCAAATCCACCTGCAAGAGGACCAGGTGACACTGGACTCGAGTTCTTCTCACTGGCTCTGCCCTGAGAGGGCCCCAGTATCCTGTCCTCCCCGCATCCACAGCCTGTGTGGCCCCATCACAGGTGGGGGTGCGTCCCCTTCACTTGACTTTGGCCTCGGCCACAGAACTGGCTTTGGCCAATGGCATGGGGCAGCTCAGGGCCTCGTATGTTTGCCCCACGTGTTCGAAAACGCCCTTGCTGGTGAGGTGCCAGTCAGCACTCCCCCAGGCTAGCAGAGGAATTAGCAGCAGGATGAATGTGCCCCCAGTCACCCTGACAACCAGAAGATATGAAATGGGATGAACCCTCAACAAGGGAAGTGCCTAACGTTTACGTGTTTGCAGTGTTGGACAACTTAGCATCATGAGTGTGCAGTGGAATTATGATTCGACTAAAAATTCCCTTTTTAGAATCTTAAAAGTCTGAGTTCTCTTCACTGGCTAGCATGTCGTTTATACATTCTTTCACAAGCAGAGAGCAGCTGCCATAGACCAGGCACTATGCTAGATTTTGAGAATATCAGAAAACACAAAAGCACACTTTTGCCATAGAGGAACTTAAAATCAACTGGGGAGGGATGGATTTGAAAACGGCACCATGAGAATGGAGGACGTTCACACTGACACCACACGTGTTTAATGATCTTCCCTTTTGTGTATCCTGCTTGCTGGTTCTGAAAACCACGGGCATAGCATGTCTTTCTCGCAGATTCAGTAATCTTTTAAGCTGCCCTTCTGGAGTTTCCATGACAGAAGCTTTGGAGGTGGATGTGCTAGACTAATCAATCTATATAGATTTTCTTTTCCTAGCAAATTTATAGAGCTGATGTTACAGAAACCCTTGACCTAAGAGTATTATCCTCTAATGAAAATGCCAGTTGGACTTACTGGAATCAGGCAGTTTGTGGATAGGATTTCTGAGAATGTTTCAAAATCAAGCACAAATTCTAGTCGAATGCAGCTGTGCAGATCCCAACCAGGGCTGGGTGAAGGCAAGCGGGGAAGTGGTAGAAATTGCCTCTGGACCACTCCGTGTGTCTTTGGGAACTTTCTGCATATCTCACTGTGTGTTATGTCCATGGCTGAGCCTCTGCCCTGATCCACAGCCTCCACTGCTGACCCACTGCTCCAACTATGATGACGTCACTTCCCACAATTTTCTGGGTATAGTAATAATAAGAGAAATTTAAAAGATTGTATTCAAGAAATAAGCCTACCTAAAAATGTAATCCCACCAAGATAGTGCTTTCAACATCTCATGAGAGAAATGCCTCTGGGGCCCTTTCTGGGTTCCATTTAGAAACACGAGGGAATGTTATAATGCTGTTGAAATCATCAGGTTGTGCTAGCTACACACTCAGGCTACTGGAACACATCATTTTGTAAGATTCAGGACATGACTCACTGTAAACATTATCAACTTTAACTTCAGTTGTATCAACGCCTGCATCTACTGGGATGTGAACTATAGATGACTTGCAGCACAGAAATTGTGCCCAGCATTCTATGTCATAAAACAGAGGTCTAAGATTTGAAAAGCACAAACTCACCAAAGATATAGAAGACATAAGGCCATCCCAGGGTCTGGCAGAGGATCCCGCCAGCCAGGAGAATGACCACGGCCCCCAGCGGTGACCCTAGACAGAAGATGTAAGGAGGCTCTGGGTGAGAGGGTCATGCTTGGGACTCTGTGCTTCCCACAGACAACCCTTCACAAGGGCGAGCTGCACGCCAGCCCCTCGGGGTCCAAATCCTGGCTCTTCCCTCAGCAGCTGTGTGACCCTGGATAAGTTATCAGTTTCCTTGTGTCTCACTTTCCCTTATGTGTGAGTAGAAATAAATATATAGATGAGCTATAAGAAAGCTCTGCGGCCAAAATGAAACCACCATGTGCAAAGCACTTACAAGAGTGCCGTCACACAGCAAGCGCTCCATGGTGAGCAGGAAAGGTGGTGCAGGGCAGGGCTTTGGAGCAGGACACACAGAAGCTGGGGTACAAGCTCTTGCTTCTGTCGAGAGGCCACTGCAGGGTCCCCTTGGACAGTGCACGTAGGTGGTGAGGAAGGTATGAATTACCTGATACAGTGATGCCGATGAGTTGATTCCTTTCCAGGGGGGGAGCCCATTTCACCCAGATTGAATACTGACCTATTGATATCATAACCTGAAAAGAACAAAGGCCCATTACTGGCTCCCTGAGGCAGCTGGGGGCCCTCTGTCCCACTCTTACTTAGAAAACGTCTTGGTACCTGAGCTATGCCTTGCACCGTCCGAAGGACAATGAGCAGGCCCACTCCAGCGTCAGCTGCCAGTGGAATGAAGAGGTTCAGGGCTGAGGAAATAAACATGGCAGCACCGACCAAGTACCTGATTCCAAATATGCCAACCACATAGCCGCCAGGGACTGAAGCCAGCAGCGAGCCGTAGCTGAGGGAGCTGAGGACGACCCCCTGGATTTCAGGACTCCAGTCATACACAGGTGCCTAGGTGACAAGGAGAATCTCACTGCTTGTCTTTGGCTAGAGTTGACCATGTTTATTGTGAACGCTTGAGAGGCAAAAAACAACCAACCGTTCTCTCTTCTTTGACCTCTGTCTGATTCCTCCAATGTACCAATTTCATTAAAAAAAACCACCTAAATGTGCCTACCATACTCTTCCCTGACACAATTTCCCCAGCTATGTAATTAACTAAGGAATTAATATATAAGACAGCCTGTAAAGAAAGAAAACCCATGAAGAAGAGAGCATCTTAGGCAAGGTAAGACGAAATATGTGAAGGAATTAAGTGGACCTAACTCTAACCTCCTCTGTGGTGATTTTCATCATTGTAGGGGAAGAATTTTCATCTAGTAAATGGTACAATCTGTTTGCTCAGTTCTAACTTAGCCCTCGGTTACACCCAGACACTAAGCAAGAGCATCATCTCTTTAGCTACCTCTGTTCTTGTGTAATACAGTTCCCTGAACACAGCAGATACTCTGCGAACAGCCCTTCAGATCAAGCCACTGGAGTCAAAAAAGGGGTCCAGGGTCTCTTTAAACTTACCACTACCTCCGATGCCTGTAGCGTTTCATTCCAGCTGTTTGGGGAGCCAGTGGGCGGCCTTTCTGTGGAGGCGTTGGGCAGGCTCAGCATAGTCGTGCTGTTCACCATTGCTGGGATGGCAATGCTCAAGTTCATTTGTTGGGTCAAAATCGAAAAATTACAGAGCTGCAAGATGAGGGCCATCCAGTATCGGACCAAACAAGAGCCTGAGAGGAGAGGACACGGCAAGTCTTATAATCAGGTTCCCCTCTCCCTGCTTCCTCTCCCAGACAGGAGAGGGAGAAGATGGCAGTCGCTCCGAAGCAGATGCACAGTGAGAGCAAATGTTGCTCTGTTGGGGTCTGGCAGACACTTGTACCCCTGGGAGGTGAGGGGGCTGATAACGCACTGGCAACCATTTCTCAAGCACAGACTTGGAGAATGTGTGGGACCGGCCAGGGCACACACAGAAGCCATCTTCCAGGCAGGGCTCTGGGATGAGCCAATGAGTGGAAATGGAAGAAAGATGGGCAGAAGGACTCGGCTGCAAGTAGTGGTGGTTGGGTATGGAGAAGAAGAGAAGTGGTGGGATGTGGCTCCCAAGTGCCCCACCTGGGCAGCTGGGATGGCTTTCAGGACCTTGGATAATCAGGGAACATGGCAGCTTAATATGTTTGGGGACTGGGAGAAGATCAGACTTGCAAGGTAGGCTAGGCTAGCTTGATACTGTAATCTAGGTACTTAACCTCGAACTTCATCTTGATACTAGAATCTAGGTTTGCACAAAAATTGCCAGTGACCCGTGGGAGCGCTTCTTACCCCTGAGGGTGCGTGGAGATACACGGTTTGACAACTGGAAGGATAGATTAAATCCCAGAGGTAATAGGTGATCACTGACCTCACGGTACGTGGGTGCCCCGTTCCCTGGTTCCTGCCAGGGAGCAAAAGGCCAACGCTGTTTGCTGGTGAGTAGTGAAACTCTCGTTAAGCTCCAGCCGTTGGCAGACAGATCTCCGCCTTTGGCTTAACTTTGGGAGCATTTAGTTGAGACTGTACCCTCCCTCGTGCAGACAAATTTACATTGGGATGTTGATCAATATCATATTGATATGGCCGATGGAATTAAGACGAACTGCCTCATTTACAGTTTGGCTTTCTCCCAGCCGAGAATGGAGGTGCTCCCCAGGTATTCAAGTCCTTTTGTCTGTCCCAAGGTGGGATTGTATACTTATCTTCAGGTAAGTCCCGACATGTTATTTGAAAGTGCTTCTTCTTGTCTCTAGAACAGTTATTTTTCCTATCATTTCCACCTTATGTCTCCCTTGGATTTAGACAAGAAAACTACACACACCCACACACACTATACAAATAATGGGGGGAAAAACCAGATGACTAATTTTGCTGCTTGTAACATTTTTTTCATTCTCCTGGGTAATTTTATTCACTGGCAGTTTCTAAACAATGTCAGGTAGGAAAGGTGAGGGGGTGCCCCTGCCGTACCCATTTACTGGGCATGCTTCCCACGTGACACCATTAAGGTATGCTGCTGCTCGTTGGTGGGACCTGTACTTGTATTAAGTTATTCTATTTCTTTTTCTCATTTTTATGAGATTGCGTGAGTTTTGTAAAATGTATATCAATCCTAGAGTCAGACACCTGGATCTGTTCTATTTCCCGCTGTCCGTTCTTGGGCAAGTTACTGAGCTCTTTGCAGCCTCAGTATTTACCTGTAAAATGACAATAGAGCCTATCTCAAGATGCTGTGATGAGAATTAAGTAAGTTTATGTAAGTTCATTGTTATCAGTAACATGTCACTATCCTTACATTTTTGGAATGATCCCTTCATAACAGGCTGTTTTAATTTTTGCCATGGTAGCTAGTAAAGGAGGCAACTTGGAAGCTTTCCATTTCAATCTGTGAACTGAAATATTGGGTTGTCGGAAAAGTCAGGACTCATTTTTGTAATGAAAAATAGAAAAAAATACATCATGACTTTTCCGACAACCCAATATTTTAGGTGCATGGCTTTTCCTTAATACAATTTTCTAGGGCGGTTTAGATTTATAGAATTGAGTTCCTGTATATCTGACACCCTTTTTTCCTTTTATTAACATCTTGAGAATTCATCTCCAACAGCAGTCCCCAGCTTGGAGTGAAATGGAGACATCACTGCAATACCTCAGTCTAAGGAGTTTGGGGAGGCAGCTTAGTGCTACAAACTTGCCCACAGAAAACCACTTGTAATAGGATGTGAAAGTATGCTGTCCAAGCAGCAGTGAAGCTGGCTTATATAGACATGAGTGCCTGCTCCGGTCCCAGATTGGTCCATTTCTATGCAAATATGGAATCCAAATCTGCACAGTTTGATTGGTCCAAATAGCACCATCCTGATTGGTCAGAATGGAGCTGCTCTGGGGCCGGCCGAGTGGTGCATTGGTTAAGAGCTGGCTTGGGACGCCAGAGGGCCCCGGTTCGGATCCCACATGGGGGCCAGTGACACTGCCCTCCGCAGCTAAGATGCTGAACAACAGCTCAACTTGGAGCTGGGCTGCCATGAGTCGCAGGCAATGGCGTAGGCTGCAACCCCTACTGCAGTGGGTTGCCATGGGCTACCGTGTGTAGCCAGCAGCCAGCGTGAGTGGCCAGCAGCCACCGTGAGCGGCCATCCAGAAGCCAGCGACTGATCTGCCTCACCCAGGAAGAGCGCAATGATGGTGCCAACTTGGGCCAGTGAAGCAACGTCCTCCACAACTAGACTGAAGAACAAAACGACAGCAACTTGTCTGTTCCCCTTCCCCAAATTCCCCAGTGCTGTTCCCATCCCTCAATTTCCCAATAAAAATCTTAAAAAAAAAAAGAATGGAGCTGCTCTGATTGGTCAGTGTAAATGCAAGTGAGACTATAACTGTGCAGCTCTGGAAATCCTCAGTCCTACTGGTTGAATTTCAATTCTTGGGAGCTCTCTAATAAGCGTTGACCCAGTTGGCAGGAGCATAGTGCAAGAGCCTTGGCAGCCCAGTCTGTGGCTTTTTCCTGGATTGCAGCATGCTTGAGAGTTCTCTGTAAACAATGGCTGCTATTGTAGATTCTGGTTAGGAATTTGGGCGTAAGTAACCACAAAGAGTCCTTTATGGCAAGTATGTTCTTCTCAACATTAATCTGGTACATCTGTCACAACATGAGCGAACATCCTCTGATGTATTATTGGTAATGTTTTATTCAGACATTTTTACCTAATGCCTTTTGTCTGTTCCACAATTCTATTCAGGATTCCACAGTACTTTTAATTGTCACATATCTTGGGATCTTCTGACAACTTCTCAGACCTTTTTGTTTGTTTGTTTTTGATGACCTTGACAACTTTGAAGAGTTCCAGTCATATTTTATAGTGTCCCTCAAGAGGGGTTTTTCTGATGTTTTTCTCATGATTAGACTGAGGCAATGTGTTTTTGAGAGGAAGACCATTAGAGGTAAACTGTCATCATCATCACATCGTACGAAGACACATCCTTCAGCACGATTTATCACTGCTGCCATTGGCCTTGATCACCAGGCTAAGGTGGTGTCGGTCAGGTTTCCCACTGTGAATTTCCTGGTTTTTTCTCCCTTTCCATATTGCTCTCTGGAAAAAGTCACACACACAGTCCACACTTGGAGTGAGGAGCTATGCTCCACCTTCTTAAGGCGATATCTACATAAATTACTTGAATTTCTTATGTCAAGGTGCATTGGCATTTTCTGCTCCCTAAAAATCTCACAGGACTTTTCTTGTGAAACTAAAAGGATTTTGTTGTAACAGGGGTAACTTTTTGACAGCTTTTTCCACTTCTTACATATTTTTTGACATTTATACTTATTTAAATTCAACTTTATAAGTTATATTTTCACAGAAAATCATGTACTTTATTGATTTACCCTGTAATAAGACCCCATACATTTTAAATGCTCCTGTCTTCCCCCACATGATTACTTGTATTTAATCTTTCTGCCTGATCAATCTGAGTAGTGATTATGTGTTATATTGCTGTAAATGGCATCTTTTTTTTTTTTTTTTTAAGATTTTTATTGTGGAATTGCGGGGATGGGAACAGTGCTGGGGAATTGAGGGAAGGGGAACAGACAAGTTGCTGTCGTTTTGTTCTTCAGTCTAGTTGTGGAGGACATTGCTTCACTGGCCCAAGTTGGCACCATCATTGCGCTCTTCCCGGGCGAGGCAGATCGGTCGCCGGCTTCTGGACGGCTGCTCACTGCGGCTGCCGGCCGCTCACGCTGGCTGCTGGCTACACACAGTAGCCCATGGCAACCCACTGCCACAGGGGCTGCAGCCCACGCCGTCGCCGGCAACTCACGGCAGCCCAGCTCCAGGTTGAGCTGTTGTTCAGCATCTTAACTGCAGAGGGCAGTGTCACTGGCCCTCATATGTGGGATCCGAACCGGGGCCCTCGGCATCCCAAGCGAGTTCTTAACCATTGCGCCACCCGGCCGGCCCTAAATGGCATCTTCTTTACTAAAGAATCAGCTCTTGTGTATATATAATTATTTTTTTAAAAAGATTTTAATTGGGGAATTGGGGGAGGGGAACAGCGCTGGGGAATTGAGGGAAGGGGAACAGACAAGTTGCTGTCGTTTTGTTCTTCAGTCTAGTTGTGGAGGACATTGCTTCACTGGCCCAAGTTGGCACCATCATTGCGCTCTTCCCGGGCGAGGCAGATCGGTCGCCGGCTTCTGGACGGCTGCTCACTGCGGCTGCTGGCCGCTCACACGGGCTGCTGGCCGCTCACGGTAGCCCATGGCAACCCACTGCAGCAGGGGCTGCAGCCTATGCCATCGCCGGCGACTCACGGCAGCCCAGCTCCAGGTTGAGCTGTTGTTCAGCATCTTAGCTGTGGAGGGCAGTGTCACTGGCCCTCATATGTGGGATCCGAACCGGGGCCCTCTGGCATCCCAAGCCAGCTCTTAACCAATGCGCCACTCGGCCGGCCCCTTGTGTATATTTTTTATTTCAATTTTTTTCATGATTTGAGTTTACATTCTTTCTACACATAAGTTGTCTATTTCAGTTTTCCACATACTTTTCTCAAAATTGTAGACTCAGTGAATTGGATGCTTAATTAAGTTGCTTCATTTATTCCTGTACAGTCTTTGTTTTCTGTCTTTCTTCATACCCATCACCTTTTGATCCACTATCTTGCCCCTCCGCATTTTCCATGACTGTTTCAAACCTCGGCTCTACGTTGCTGATTTGATTTTCTGTAGTGGTAACTTTTCTTATGACTGCTAATTCCATTTTAATTCTGAAGTGACAATTTTTTTCCTCTTTAGTTTCCTTTCTCACCTATATTGGATTGTTCTTTCATATTTTCCTGTTGATTTACTTCTTACACTGTAAGCTTGATTTTTAAAAGTTATTCTTGAGAACTCGAAGAAATTGGAAATAAAATTATTATTCTTCAGTTTTCCTAGATAAAATAAGGACAGGAGTGTAATGTAATGGTTAATTAGATCGCTCTGGTTTGAATCCAGATGACAAGCTTTTGTGCCTGGATGACTTAAATGAGTTACGTAATCCCACTATGCCTGAGTTCTCGCTCATGTAAAATGGAGATGACCTCAGGGGCACCTTCCCTGAAGTATTGTTGGGCGGAGGGGATACTGTGTGAGAATAATAATGATAGCTAACCTTGATATCGTGTTTATTATGTGCCAGGCATGGATCTGAATGGTTTACATACTATAAGTAATTTAATTCTCATGGAAAGCCTATGAGGTAGGTACTATTATTATCATCTCATTTTTACAGATAAGGAAACTGAGACAGAAAGTTTAAGTAACTTGCCTAAGGTCACAGCTCACAAATGGCAAAACAGGGTCAGAAACACAGGCAGTCTGACTTCCAACCCGCTCTTCCCCAATATTGTTTTTACACAGAAATTCTCTATATTACTGATTTGGGGAGAGAGAAAGAGTTGGCATAGGAGAACTTGGCCTAAGGAGAACTTGGCCTAAGGAGAACTTGGCCCAATAGACTCCTAGATATTTTGAAATGGATGAGGTCTTAGGGGTACAAGAGTCAAACTCTTGCATTTTACAGATGAGAAGCTGAGGCAATGGAGTAACATTCATTCCAGGTCAAATGGTTAATAGGTAATTGTGGCGTGAGTGTTAGAATGCACGTATCCTGATACGTCTTCAATGGATAAGATTAGGAGAATCCTCTTTTCCTTAAAACATACTCACTTCCCAGCAGACATCCTGGCTAAAACACTGAACATAGCAAAGCATTCCATCTCCGTTAGTATTTTACTTTTTAAAGGTATTATCATCGTATGAAAAGCTTATATCCTTAAGAAAATTAATGAACAACAGGGCTATAAGTCATTCAGAATTTAGAGTAAAATAAAGTGTTCAACAGTTTTCGTTATGATGCATTATACAAAAGCACAAAGTTGTAATATAGGTGAGAGGAAGGAGGAAAAGCGACTTCTATGATATGGTGTAAAGGAGAAGCATGTTCTCCGTGAAGCAGGTCCAGACCTAATACAAGCTGAGACCGAATGTTCCACCCCAATGTGGAGTCCGAAAAACCAGGGTTGCTTTCCATACTTCCCACTCAGCAACTGCTCTGGGCTTTTCCTTCATCTGTAAGTAATGTCTTGATGCCTACCTAATGCCTTCAAGGTTTCTTACAAGAAATGAAATCATTCTCACTAAAAATTCTGTATAGCCATATAGACTTCTTGGCCATTGGTGGTAGCAAGACGATGTTGTATAGCATCAAAAGGGAGATTGAGGCGACAGGGACCCCGGTTTTATCCCCAACCGGTCCATGCTTTTACCTTTCCTGGAGCTTTGTGTTTGAGCCGCGTTTAAATCACCATCGTTGGAAATACCTGCCTCTGGGGCCTTGGCTTCTGCTGTAGCAGACATGTTGGTTCTCATCGTCCCGCTCCTGGCGTTTACTGACTGAAATAGAAGAGTGTCAGTGTAAATGCAGAGAAAGAGAAGTAGCCTTTATGATATGTGACTCGGCCTCGGCTCTTCTCTCTTGGGATGTGGAGGAAATGCATGGTGGAAAAAGTGCTGGATTCGGGCTTGTCGTCCAGACTCTATCACTAGCCAGCTGTGTGACCTTGGGACGGTCACAGTTATCCTGGGTCTTAGGTTCTGCTTCTCTCAAAAGAGGGATCTGGCCTGCATGGCCTGAAGGGATTGTCATGGTCTCTCCAGCTCTGTGTCCCCATGTCTCTCAACTGAGATCAGTATCAACTGGATGTTAAAACTCGACAACCTTTTTTGAAATTTCATCTGGAAGATTCCAGTGGACTAAATTACCTGAAAAACTGTGTGTTTTAATCATCTAGATATACTAAATAAAATATAGCAAACAACCTTTTAAATACATAGCTCCAAAGATAGTAAGTGATAGCCCCATAGATGTAATGAAAAGTTAGGACAAACTTTATTCAGTGACCCTGGGACTGGGGTGGGTACTTTTAAATAAAGTTTGGAGTTGTGTGCTTTTCATCAAACTGGACCTATTAATTATAACATGAGCTTATCTGGAGGCTGAAAATAACCAATGGGCTTTTTACTCTCTGAAAATAATGAGAAGTTTCGGGCCAAGCAGATGTCAAGGGCAGTGGGTGTGGGGCGGGGTTGCTGGTGAAATAAATTGTTTCTACTTCCTCTCTGTGGAGCAGCACTTCTGTTCATATAATGGCAAATGTCTCTCTGATTCTTTGATGATATTGTTTTTAACCAGAAGTGGAAATGCTCAGCCTGGGCAGGTCCCCACTAGAGCTGGTAAGTGTGACTGCCTGCTTAGTGCAGACTGGCACACAGGCTGCCTCATCCCATCCTCAGAAGCACAAGGGAGGGCCCAGGGGCCCTCCAGCCAGCTCTGGAACTCAGAAATACATCCCAAGTTAAATGGAAATCCAGGTCAGTGCTCATTGTCAACACGGAGTGACTCTGGTGACTGAGAAGAAAGCGTCACACGAAGGGATGGGACATCCTGCTCATCGTATGTGTCCACACCGTAGGGAACTGAGCTGAAGGAAGGGATCCTGAGTCACAAGAATTGGCGACAGGGCTTTCGGGGTAACCTTTCCCAGGGGGTGTACTTGTCAGGACTCTAGTGACCCAGTGCCTGCGAGGTCACTGACCCCTCGTTCACGCACCGCTCCGTAAATATTTGTTGAACACCAATGAATGGAGGCAGTGTCCTGCTCCCCTCGCTCTTCTGCATTTGTGACTGGAGGACTCAGTTCTCACGAAATCGCCCCTCTCTGTCCTCATTATGACAGGGGCCCTGGCTGGTTTCCTGTCCCCGGAAGCCCGGCCTGTGGCTGGGGGCAGCCCCCCCGCCCCCTGGCTTTGTCCTGCTCCCCCTCCACCGCCAACGGCCTCTGCTCTGTGGACTCCAGCAAAGCCTCCAGGAGGGGCACAATATGAAGAGAGAGGAGGGTTTTTGACATTTGCTATGAAGGAGATGAGAACAGCGGTGACAGCAACTGTAACTGGCATCCTGAGAAGAGGGCCACTCCTCACTCCTTCTCCAAGTCGGCTCCACCTGCTTTATGAGAGGTGCAGCCGAGCTGAAACGGGGATGGTGAGGAGGCAGGCTGGGGGGAGTGCGCCCCAGGCGAAGGGGCCCATGCCGCGTGAGCCAGGGTGCTACAGGCTGGTGGGGCCCGGAGTCCCCCCACTGCTGTGTGGGGCATGGGAAGCGGGAGACACAGGCAGAGCCTGTCCTATCCACCTGGGCAAGAGCGAACGGCGTCAGGTGGCTGGTCCTGGTGGTGAGGTCAGGCTGGGGGCCATTTTGGGAGACAGCCAAGAAGAACTGCTACTGAGGTGGATATGGGGACGAGGGGGCATCATCAGATTTAGGGCTGAGCAAAGGAGCGCATGGTGCTGCGCTCCGTGGGGACGGGGAACGAGGGAGAGGGGCAGGTTTCCAGAAGGGAAACAAGAGTATCGTTTGCACATGTGGGTGTCACACGCCTGTGAGACCTGGGGAAGCACTCCGTCTATGGCTGTAGCTTGGGACAGAGGGTCCAGGTAGAAATAGGAATTTGAAAGCCATCAGCCTTATCGAGTTCTTTAGCGACCAGGTGAATGAGGAAGAATAAGCCAAGTAATTGGGCCAGTCATTCTTCTATCAATTTCCTGTCCGTTTCTCAGGCCCGGATGGATTCTGTGTCTATTCCCTTTGTATTACCATACGCCCTGCTCTTCTGCTGTTCACTAGTTCACTGCAGAAGGAGACCTTTCCTGCAGGTGCCAGGTGGGGCTATGAATAGTTCAAATGCCACCCCCAGTGGCCTCAGCACTGGGCATTTCCTTCACGTGAGCAGCAGCTCCTGGCTCTTATTCTTGGCCTCCAATAAAAGTCCTCTGCCCCAAACGCTTCCCTCGTTAACTTTCCCAAAGCCATGAGGGATCTCATGTCTTTTCCCAAGTGTTTCAACGACGCAGAACTTACCGGAAAGGTCTGGTCTGTTCTGATTGCTCTGGTCTTCCAGCCCTGGGCAGGACTCCCTCTGCCAGAACCTAGCATTTGCGTGCAGTCTCACCACAGATGTGATCGGCGCTCTAAAAAAATTATTGTTGGTGGGCCGGCCTAGTGCCTCAGTTGGTTAAGAGCTCGCTCAAGAGTTTGAGTTCTGAGCAACAGCGGTTCGAGTCCTGGCCCGAGCTGAGCAGCCGCTGAGCTACTAACAGGTGGCAGGATGGCTCAGCTAAAAAAAAAAACTAAAAAAAAAATTATTGTTAATGCATCCCACAAAAACAAGCCCAATATTTGGAACTTAAGCTTCAGGTCATCTAGTCTAGTCCCAATATTGGGGTAATATTAGCCCTTGAAAAGTACAGTTTCAAATTTCATGTTTCTGCAATGTAGATGTTAGATCATTCAGACTCGCTCTGCAGCTATTCTTTGGGGTGACTGTTCCCTGGATTTTTGGGGCTCGTTTCTTTTAGGAAAAGGTGACATCCTCTTTCACTTCTCAGAATTGTCTCAGGAAAGATGAATTCTTTTCCCCACCCCGTAATCTCTACCCCAAAACAGCAAATCAAGCTGCTCTCTCTACGGGGAAAAGACCCATTCCCAACATCTCAAAAACAGAATGGTAACAACAGACAGAGCGACGGCTGACCTGAGGCGGGTGGAGCGCGGGGCCCTCATTCCTCTCACATAAGCCCCTCCAAGCTTTACCAAGTTTCCTGATCTCCAGGAGGTAAATGATTACCCCAAACCTTTAGCCCTGTGTTACCAAATGGGAAGGTTCTATTGGCTCAATGGTTTAATTTTTAACTTTACTTTTATTGTTTAATTAACGAGTAGATCAAGCTCATTACACCTTCCTCGTGCTTCAGGCCCAGGTCATTTATATCGTCCCTGATCTTCCATCAGCACCAACGTCCTTTCTCCCAGGAGCCTGACGCCCCACAAACCTTATCTACAGCATGGTCACCTCAGGGAGTCCCTCAGGGTTACTGTGTTCTTCACGAGGTTGGGTATGTCTTGTTTCTTCTTAGTCCTCTCTCCAGCATCCTTCTGTTTAATAGAACCGAGCTTTCCACAGAGTGGAGACTTCGTTAATGTGAATGATGTTTGTGGTTTTCTGATTATTGCCATTTGCACACAGGCCACTGAGGTTTTTCTATGTGAAAACTGACACCCTGTGATTCTGATCCCTTTTGTAACAAAACATTTCACAAGACTCATGCTTGCTTGTGATCTGTTTCCTCACGTTCCGTTCTCAGCCCACTCGCAACTAGAACGCGTGTGGCAAAGCCACCAGCAGCCTCCATACTGGCAAAGCCAGTGGTCACTTCCAGGCCACATCTGTCACTGCCTGACAGCATTCAGCACTTCAACATTTTCGCTGCAACATTTGTCTGTAGTTGAATGATATTTCCATGCAGCTGACTGTGGCGTTCCATTTAATCCACGAGCTCAGTTTTCCAGAAAGGAAGTTTGGGAGAGCAGATGCACACGTGTCAGTCTGTAGAGACGAGACAAGGGCTGGGGTTTCGTGGAGGGGCGGCGACGAGTTAAGAAATCACAAGTACACGTTGCTATATTTTTGTGTTTTTCAAGAATGAATAACAATAGGACATTTTTATACTTGAAAGTAATCGTTTATTTTAATAAAATGTAGCACCTTACCTGTATTTACTTAAAAATATAAATTCTGTAATTATTTTCTGTGGATTTTTGACACATTTTGGAGAACAAACTTGTAATCACTTATCACAGTGAAAAGGTTAATGCCCTGTTCCACGTGGTTGTCACATACCATTCCAGTCTGATTGTCCTCTGAACCTTTTTGCTGAATCCTCATCTTTTCTGTAACCTCTACTGTTGCTGTAGCGAGGACCCTGGCCTTGAACTTCTTCCCTATCTGACTACACTCACTCCCAAGGGAGCCCATCCAGTCCCCTGCCCTTGCCTGCCCTTCCTCGGAGCTCTGGACTTCATGTCCCCAGCTGCCTTCATCTGTGGTTGAGGCTGCATTTCCAGCAAGTTCCCTGCCATCCAGTGAGCTAGGCCTTCCCCAAGAAGGCCTGGGTCTCCTGCTGTTCTTTCAGTCTGTGGTTCCTCTATTTCAAGTGATTTTTATTCTTATTAGCCAACTCCCCCCTTTATCCAGTCCCCTGAGTTAACAATTCTTAATATGAAATGCTCCCTATTCAGATAACTGTGTGGTTTCCCTCTCCGGATTGGATGGACTGGTACAAATGTATACTCGCCTTTGTGCATGTTACTGAATATTGAACCATTTGGATCATAGATTGTCCTCGTGTGCTAATTATTTCATGTTCTCCCAGAGTTGAACTCTAATGAATGTCATAAATAAGTCACTCACTCTGAAAATTTTTGAGCATGTTGTCTTCATTAGGTTTCATCATGTTGTTGTATTTTCTACATAAATAGAAATGAAATGTATTTCTGTGTAATTTATCTGTGGTTCAGTTTTCTCCTATAATTCCTGAAATTTCTCTGCCTCTTTTTGAGCAAAAGAACCCCACAGCTGCTATCCACATACACTGAGATAGATAGGTAGATAGAGCACACAAGTACTTAATTCAAGGAACAATTGACTCTCATAAACTTATTCTCAGCTATCAAATTACATTCTTTCTTCTAATCTTATGTTATTCCTTTTAAAGATCTTTAGACTTTTCTTCACATTACTGCACGTTTTGTTTTCGTTTGTCCCAAATCTCGATAGCTTTTGTATATGTGTGTGATAAATAGTGGGTATATGGAATATATTGTTTTACTTTATAGCCCAATAGTTGAGAGATTTTTTTTTTTCAGTAATATGTTTGGGTTTCTCTTTTCCGTTCTTTCTTTAGATGTTTCTCTGTATACAGTGCCATAAATCAACTGCTTATAAAACTCCTTGACTAATATTCTTGACTATATCACAAAATGTCATCAAATAATGATGGTGAAGCCGACAGTTAACAGTAAACATGGTTAGGCATTGCATCAGCGTCTGGAGAAGCAGGTATGGGCTTTAACTAAGGGTTTCCATCACTTTGGTTGTCAGGTAGCTCATACTCAAAGGTTAAGAAAGAATGTCAGTCATGTCCTGGAGGCCTGCCTGTCAAGCAACTTCAGGAAAGATGTTTAAAGGGCACTGTGCTGGAGATGATAGAGAAATATCTAGTCAAGCACAAATGATAGCTTAAACAATAAGTGTTCACAAGATGTTTAGTTTCTGCTTTTTGCTTAAAAGATAATATCGCTAATGCACAATCATGAGATGTTTTGCAGAATCTTGGTTCTTCAACCCAGTGAGATCACCTGACCACAGTTACAATAAAATATATAAAAATTTCTGGTTTTGCTAAGCACTTGTTAAATGTAATATAGGTAATTATGCGTACTTGCCCTTATAGCAAAATTTGAATTTACCACTTTTGGTGGAGGGTTAGCACAAATATTACATTCAATTTGAAAACAAAAACTAAAATAAAACTAGCTATTAAAATTTTTCAGGAAATTGGGAAAATTTGAAAATAAACTAGGTATTAGGGAATTGTTAATTTTCCTAGGTATGATAATGGTATTACTAGATAATATCCTTTTTTTTTCTTTTAAAGATTTTTTTTTTTTATTGGTGAATTGGGGGGATGGGAACAGTGCTGGGGAATTGGGGGAAGGGGAACAG
>NW_017732606.1:249222-279114 GCF_001890085.2 Hipposideros armiger
TAAAGTACCTGGTATTTTAAAATAAAGCACCTGTTCATTGCCTAAGGGGCCTCAGGACAGTGTAATGAGAGGCAATGAAGTCCGTAATGATTGAGTTATATGCAACTGGTATACTTATATTGTCCTGCGCTTAGTAGCATGCTTTCTTCACTAGATTATATCACATTTCTTCAAAAATATGAAACTGTTTTCATAATCGGGAACCATTTCATTAGCTGTAGATTTCTCTTTTCCTGAAACGTTTAAGAGGATACACACTTGGAAGCTTGGTTTTTAAGGATGATAGCTCATGGATGACCTCAAAATATTTTCCCACTTATCTTAGTCCTCATTGCTTTATAGGTTCAAATTAAGCAATTTATATTTTTTGAAACACTATTTCATTGGATTTATTTAACACGGATTTTTAAAAACTATGTCCTTGTAATTTTAAAACACCAATTCCATAGGTTTGGGTATAATTTTATGGGCATGAGTATTAAGGTGATTTTTAACTTGGCGGATGTTTTAAGAAATTTTTGTAGCTTGTTATGAATGTGCACTTTTTTTGTTTTGCATTATGTTTGGAGACTTTTGATTGTTTCCTTTTTGTGCAGGAGTTTTGTATCTGCCTGCTTTTCTGGTTTTCAGTTGTTTTGGTGTTTACTCATAAGAAATGGTAAATGATCAACGAAATATTTTGTTTCCTTTTCAGTGATTAAACTGTTTGAATTCAGTGCCTAATATTCCTGAATTGAAAGCTGCCTTGTCACGTGACTGACTTCTATTCATACTATTATCTTACCGTCAAAATGGCACTAGGCTTCTTTTTGAGATTTAACCTATACACTAAGAAACCCATCATCCGTTTTTACCGTTTTTCACATAAATGTCAACTATTATGCTTTGTATCTTTTGGCCTAACATGTCATGGTTACAGATTTCAGGATGTGGAAGCATCCTAGAATTCCTGCAAGGAAGCCCCTGCCAGAAATCATTTTAGAAAACATGGAGCTGAGCTGCAGGTTACACATGCGAGCTGCTTAGCTGACATCCTGTAGACATGCTCTCCCTAAGTAAAATTTGAACCAAAAGCTGCCAGCTCGCCTCATTCCTTAGCTCCTAACCCATCCTTTAGTCCCTGACGTTACTAAAATACAAGCCGTAAGACTGGATTCCCTTTTCATTCCTCCTCTCGAGAATTCACAGTAGCCCTGATGTTTGCTCCTTTTCCCATCCACCACCAGGGGCATGCTATGCTGCTGTCTACTGTGAAAAAGCAAAATTACACCTGAGACCATGAGTTCTGTAATCAAACTTATTGCGCATGAAAGCGAACTGCTTCCGAGGCCTGTTGCCTGAACTAGATTCGTTTTAAAGTCCTACTGGTTTAGAAGAGTTTAATCAGCCAACTTATTATTTGTTAATTACTGGTCGTGCCAAGCTCTTTTCTAGAAACTGTGAATGGCTCTGAAAAGAGCCTTTGGTTTGTACTCCTTTTCAGGAATTCAGGCCCCTCACTGGGTTTCCCCACTGCAGAGATCACTTATTCTGCGGCTGGTGGTGGTGGCTCTCGGTCTTGGGCACCATCATGGGCTGGAAAATATTCTGGGGCTTGTAGTGGTGGTTCTCGGTCTTCTTGGGCAGCAGCACCGACTGGATGTGGGGCAGGACGCCGCCCTGCGCGATGGTGACCTTGCTTAGCAGCTTGTTGAGCTCCTCGTCGTTGCGGATGGCCAGCTGCAGGTGGCGCGGGATGATGCGCGTCTTCTTGTTGTCGCGGGCCGCGTTGCCCGCCAGCTCCAGGATCTCGGCCGTCAGATACTCCAGCACGGCCGCGAGGTACACGGGCGCGCCGGCCCCGACCCGCTCGGCGTAGTTGCCCTTACGGAGCAGCCGGTGCATGCGGCCCACGGGGAACTGCAAGCCGGCTCTCGAGGAACGGGTCTTCGGCTTGGCGCGCTCCTTGCCGCCCTGCTTCCCTCGCCCAGACATGACGACACAAACTGTTATAACGGAAAAAAAATTACCGTTAAGACGGAGGGGGGTCTATTTATAGTCTGTCCGTGGTTTGTGACTTTGCAATCTGATTGGCTGATGGACCACTACCCAATCAGAAAGCATTACTGGAATCACTTAATTTACATATACGTCACTAACCACTGTCCAATCAGACCTTGGCTGCCCAACACAGAAGGTCACGGTCGCCTATAAATACCGCTCTTTTGACCCGCAAACATTAGTTGCTGGCTTGGTGCTGTTGTGAGTGTTAATGGTCGCTGACCTCAGCACTTACCATGCCGGAGCTGACTTCAAAAGGCGCCACTGTTTCCAAAAAGGGTTTCAAGAAAGCAGTTACGAAGACACAGAAAAAGGAGGGAAAGAAGCGGAAGAAGTGCCGCAAAGAGAGTTATTCGATTTATATCTACAAGGTGCTGAAGCAGGTGCACCCGGACACGGGCATCTCGTCCAAGGCCATGAGCATCATGAATTCGTTCGTCACTGATATTTTTGAGCGCATCGCGGGCGAGGCGTCGCGCCTGGCGCATTACAACAAGCGCTCGACCATCACGTCCCGGGAGATCCAGACGGCCGTGCGCCTGCTGCTGCCCGGGGAGCTGGCCAAGCACGCCGTGTCGGAGGGCACCAAGGCCGTCACCAAGTACACCAGCTCTAAATAAAGCCACCGGAGAGCGTTGAACCAACGGCTCTTTTCAGAGCCACCCACCTTTCTTAAAAGGGCTGTGAGCTACCAACAAGGGGGGGTGGGTTAGGGTTTGCAGCGTCTTTTTAGCTTCAACAGCTTGTTGCACCCAGAACATACCATCCCCCCCCGTTCATCCTGTAGAAAAGTGGCTGTGAGCTAAAATGTAAATGGGACGCAGTAAATAGAGATTAGGGGTCTAGATCTCTAGATCCTAATGGGAAAACCGACGTCCATAACAGCCGACGAACAACGGTAACAGGGTGGTGCTTACAGCCTTCTTAGGAGGGTGGGTGGCTCTGAAAAGAGCCTTTGGGTTCCCTACACTCAAGAGTGCTGCACAGGTGCGCTCACTTGGAGCTTATGTACTTGGTGATGGCCTTGGTGCCCTCAGACAGGGCCTGCTTGGCCAGCTCCCCGGGCAGCAGCAGGCGCACGGCCGTCTGGATCTCCCGGGACGTGATGGTCGAGCGCTTGTTGTAATGCGCCAGGCGCGACGCCTCGCCCGCGATGCGCTCAAAAATGTCGTTGACGAACGAATTCATGATGCCCATGGCCTTGGACGAGATGCCCGTGTCCGGGTGCACCTGCTTCAGTACCTTGTACACGTACACCGCGTAGCTCTCCTTGCGGCTGCGCTTGCACTTCTTGTTGTCCTCCTTCTTGTCCTCCTTCTTGTCCTCCTTCTGCGCCTTCTGCGCCCTAGTCACTGGCTTCTTAGAGTCTTTCACAGACATACCGACGCTTTTCGAAAGCAGCTCAGGCATCATGAACGTCCTGCTCCGCAGATCTTACAAGACCGGCCAGACCCCAGCAACAGTACAGCGCCGCTGGCCAAGAGTGGTATTTATTGGCACGCCATAAACATGACGTATTGGGCAGCCAAGAATCTGATTGGACAATGTTCAGTGGCGTGTATGTAAATTAGGTGATTCTAGTAATGCTTTCTGATTGGGTAGTGGTCCATCAACCAATCAGATCGCAAAGTCACAAACTTCGGACAGACTTTAAATAGGCCCCGTATCGTGTCTTTTGGTTGCTTTTCCGTCATCATTCCTGTACTAAGTATGTCTGGGTGCTGTGAGCAGAACAGCAACATGCATGCCAAGTTCAAGTCTTCTTCATGTAGAGCCGGCTTGCAGTTGCCGGTGGGCCGAATCCACCGCTTGCTGCACACAGGTGGCTATGCAGATCGTATTGGGGTCGGCGCGCCCGTATACCTGGCGGCCGTGCTGGAGTACCTGACGGCCGAGATCCTGGAGCTGGCGGGCAACGCGGCCCGCGACAACAAGAAGACGCGCATCATCCCGCGCCACCTGCAGCTGGCCATCCGCAACGACGAGGAGCTCAACAAGCTGCTGGGCAAGGTCACCATCGCGCAGGGCGGCGTCCTGCCCAACATCCAGGCCGTGCTGCTGCCCAAGAAGACCCAGTAATCTTTCCAGTGGTGAAACCCAGTGAGAGGTATGACCGCCTAGAAAGGAAAACAAACCAAAGGTTCTTTTCAGAGCCACTCACATGATCGGTAAAGGCTGTGTGCATACCGGAGGGCTGCAGTGGTGTAGTCCCGTAGCAGTAATGTGTGTGCGCACCGTAGCTCCTTGCAAAACAGCATTGTGGAAACGACCTGTGGTTCTTAATAACCAGTGTTCGCTGAATGTTTTTAAGGCTGCGAAGGATGACTGAAAGGCAGAAAGAAACTCAGGGACAGTCGCAGTGCTTACTGGGATGTCCTTTTTAGTTCTTCAGGGACAGCTGTATAGAATGCTTCTTGCAGTAGCAGAACAGTCGCAGTGCTGGAGTCCTTGGGAGGGACACGGGCATCATAACCACTAGTTTGAATTAGTGAGCAGAGAAATCCTAATTTAAGCTAATTTAATGAGCTAAGTGGTGATTGGATTAGAATAAACAAGACATAATCTTGTAGCGTCCAGTTGAACAAATGGCAGCCGATAGGACATCAGCCAGTTTAGCCAGGCTGCATGGTTTTCTCAAAGTGCCTTTCACAAAGGACTTTCCCATTAAATATGCTAGTAACGGTACAGTATGAAATATTTAGACGTGATATATCAGTAGACCAAGAGTTAGAAAGCAAGTTAATCTTATTAACATTTGGTAAAGGTTCATATGTGAATATTTGAGATCTATGACTTCACATGCATGCTTAGTGAAAACAATTTTTTCCTTAAAATGTAGAAAAAGATGTATCTCAAAAAGAAGCTTGGTAACTAGCATGTGTAATGGAGAGATGGTATCAGTCTCCAAAGCTGGCATGTGGCAAGTTCTCCCATCATAGGTTTGAAATTATTAGGGAATTTTCGTCAGATCTTTCAAAAGTTTTAACCACACACACACACAAAAGACTCAATAGCAGTTGAGCTGTTTGTACTGCCAACACCAAGAGAAACTGGAAAGCAAATGAACATTTAGTTAGGCTGTCAAATATAAAATTACTGTACAATATTCAACAGTTTACCTTATCTCAAAGAAAAAGAATCTCAATAGTTACCTAAAACAAACTTTGCTAGACACTTAAGTATGAAGTATGAAGTTCTATAAGAAGTCAAAGATGAGAACAGCTATATAATATGTTAATTAGGGAAACTCAAGTTAGTTATGAGTCAATCATTTCTTGAATAAGTGTTACGGGAGTCTCGGTTCTTGCCAGCACAGTGAAGAGTCAAAGGTCAGCAAGCTGATTACAATGCAAGCAAGGTTTACTAGTGATACATTCTCAGGGAAGAGAATGGGCCTGGTGGAGGTGGGGAAGCAGTAGAGGGAGGGAGAGAAAGGGGGAGAGAATGAGGACCAGAGAGCTCAAGGGCCAGAAAGAGCAAGAGAGCCCTTGTCCCGAAGACTTACAGTTTGCTGGGTGGGGTGAGGGAGTTACATATTGATTTGGCGGGAAAAGGTGGCGCATGCTCTTCCACGGGAGGGCATGACCTCCTAAGATGGGTGGAGGTCTGTTGACTCAGATCCTTCTCTTGCTTCAGACCACCTCGTCATCTGTTGATATAAAAACAGATACGTGGCTGGAGGCAGTTAATCAAAGCTAGTTATAAGCTTTTCCTGTAGGCACTATGGGCCCCCTCCCATCCTTCCTCTTCCTCCATTCTCTAACTTCTAACATTAATGTACACAAATATCATTTAAGGCATGCGATTGGGGAGGGCACCAAACAAAGGAAAATTTTTCAAAAAGGAAATTGCAGATTTTGAACAAAATTAGGTAACACTTAGAACATGGCAATTAAAAACTTTAAACTGTGCTATTTTTAAATCAGAGAATGCTGATATAAATGATTGAGTAAATTAGGGCTATGTGATAAATCTCCTAAACAGAAGAAAACCAAAAAAATGATAGATGCTCTCCCATCAAGCAAGTGTAGGTTAACTCCCCAGACTTGCAAAAGCAGAGTTGGAAACGCAGGGGAGAAAGGGAGTGACTTCACAGTAGAGAAACCTGGCAAACATTACCTCAGCCAGATGACCAATGTTAACATTGTCAATCTTAAACATTAAACAAAGGTCATGGAGCAACCAACAAGTGGGTTTATTCAGAAATAGCAGAGAGCTTGCATCTTAGAACAAGCAAACTATGGGGAACCACAGGCAAGTCCTGAGAACAAAGGAGAGGAGAGCTGTCTTTTAGAGAGGAAAGGAGGGAAGTGGGGAGGGGTTGTTTTAAAATTTGACTGGAGGAATGTGGGAGTTCTAAGTGGTGGCAGCTTATTGGCTGCTGGCAAGGGCAGCTTGCTATCGGCAGACAGAGGGGAGATCTTGATTCTTGCCGGCTTATACGGGCTGCCTGCAGTGTAGTGCATGGGAGCTCTTAATGGCTTCCCAATTCTGTTTTGAATGAGGCTTCCTTTATTCATTTTCACATCACCACTGATAAGCCATGTTGATAGCGTGTACCCTTAATATGAACTGCTGAGAAGAGCATTTTACTAATCTGGGATTCCTCCCAACAATCATAATCCCAGTCTAACCCTGAGGAAAACATTAGGCAAATCCACATCGAGGAACGTTCTATGAAGTTTCTGACTGTGAGTCCTCAAAGCTGTCAAGGTTAACAAAAAAGGAAATTCTGAAAAATTGCCACAGCCCAGAGGTGGCTAAGGCAAAAATACAACTAAATGTCATGTACTTTTTAGTACAACCTGGATCCTGGAACAGAAAAGGAACATTATGTAAAATGTAATAAAATCCAAGCAACGTTTAGCCTATAATTCACAGTAACATACCACGTTAGTTCCTTAGTTGTGACAAATGCAGAAATGTGGACAACAGGAAAAACTGCCTGATGGGTGTACGGGACAATCTTTACAACTTTTCTGTAAATCTAAAATTGAGTTAGAAGCTTCACTGAAATACAAAACTTATATTTTTAAAAAATCAGGTTAGGGTCGCAAATCCAAAAACAAACAGATGAATACAGTTCAGTAGATGACACTAGTACCTGAAAGTCTTCAGCAGCTCTGAAGTGTCTCCTGGTGAACATGAGTGTCCTCTCGACAAAAGCTCCTGTAACTGGCATACACGGTGACAGGATATGGCGCCCTGCACACAGTGAGCCTGGCCAGTCCCCCAGGCATCAGCAACGAATAGCCCTCTGGGATTCTCTGTAGATGGCAGTCAGGACCTCTTGTAATGAGCCACGGAAGAGGGTCACCAGTGATGTGCTCAGAATTCCCTGCCGAATGCATTCACCCTAGGGAGGCCAGTGCCGGGCTGACCCTGCTTCAAAACCTGCCTTGGGTGCTGGAAGTGAAATCAGAAGTAGGAGACACAGCCTTCCACTGCCTTGAGGAAAAGAGAGGGACTGCTTGTGAAGCCAAGGACCTTATTTATACACCGTGTATTCAAATGAGGTATTTCTGATTGGAATAAAAGCAAGAGGCAAATGACTATAAATCAGCTACCTCAGGTCAACTCTGATTGGGCAGTACTCCTATTCCCGTCACCCACTTGGAAAGCAAAAGACTATCACAGTGGGAGGGGTGGGGGGAGAATCGTTCTTCATGAGCACTTTGAGTAAGAGTCCTTTCCAGCTGCTCAGTTTTATAGATTTCAGCCTCAGCCTCTTTGAGAGACTGACTTCCTTAACCCAAGTCCAAGTTCCCAGAGGACTGCAGCTGGCCCACTTTGAAGCATATGTATGTCCACTTACTGTCCATCAACAGTAGTCAGAGAGAGGGGAATGAGCCTGGAAAAGAATGCATCTGGGTGAACACAATAATGTGTCCGGAGGATGCTCTGTTTTCCACTATTTCCTGCTGGGAGAATAGTATTTGCTTAGACTTGCCTGTTTTAATAAACCTATCCTGTGGCCAAAAGCAGTTCTAGCCTACCACCCAAGCAAGTGAAAGTGACACTTTGCTGTTAGGCTTATTAGCCGGATTGAATTTCCACTATTTAAATAGTGAGGTGAGGCATCATTTCATGTTTGGTGGCTTTTTGAAAACCCTTTTTCCCTCCTGGTTTTAAGGACTACCATAATGTAAGTATTTTTTATCAGACGGTGTAAACTGCCCTTTGTGCTTTTCAGAATTGACCTGTGTGTTCTTTTCTTCCAAGTGTTCTTTGTAATACTTTTTTTTTCAGTTCTAATTAAGTCCTATTAGAATTGCATTAAGTTAAAAGTTTATATAGAAATAAGATATAAAAAATGTGAATACATATTTAAGGAGACATGTCCCTTGATTTTTTTCAAGCTTTTTATGTACTTCTTATAGAAATTCATCATTTTCCTTGTAGAGCTTTTACACACACATTTCATGGAATTTATGTCCCGGTGCCCTTCTTTTTATTATTTTATTGTAGGGAAATATTAAAAGGGATTCTTTTATTATGCCTTCTGGCTATTTTTTGTAGATAGAAACTTACTGAGTTTTGTATTGTAATTTTATATTTAGCTTCATCAGTGAATTCTGTCATTTCTACTTTTCTACCTTTTTTTCTCTAGCATTTTCCAGATAGGCAAGAAAATCATATAATTTTGTTTCTGTAATTTTCAGTTAACTTTCTTGTCTAAATGCACTAATAGTTGGGAATGATGATAAATAGAAGTGGTGTTGGGGGCTTTCTTATCTTACTGCTGATTATAATTAGAATAATACTATTCTTTCTAAAATGTGATGTGGGATTTTCATTTGGTTTGTATTATCCCGATTAGAAAGAATTTTAAATAAAAAATAAGTATTGGCTATTACTAATTACACTTTACCAGCAACTCAGACAAGTATAGATTTTTCCCCCCTTTTACTATAGTTACTTATGGATTCCTCATCTTCACCCTAGATATGAGGTGATTGAATCAGAGTATGCACGATTGTATTCTCTTTATACTTTTAAATTACTCTTCCAGATGGTTGCACGACAAACCCACCAGCAAGGCTACTGTGGCTGGCATGGGTCAGGCTGAAGAGTGACAGGACATACTATAAGTTAATGGGGATGTGCAAGAGGGCTGCTGGGACAAATCTTGCAGAGTTTGAGTCAAAGCTTCCTTACTTGGAGGTTATGTCACGTAGATCACAAAGAATGGCTCCAATTCTCCCATTATGCCCATGCCCTTGCCATTGTTGACTCTGAGAAGGAATATATCTTACCAAGGAGTTCTCGTGGTTGAGCCCAAATTTATAATCAGTCTAAAAGCCATTGTACACGCACGCGCGCGTGCGCTGCGTCTCAGGGAAACGCTACAGATTGAGCTGCTAAACCTCCATTATGTTCCTATGGGCTGAGTCATACTTATAAAAGAGCTTGTAGGATTGAAATTTCACCAATAGAAGTGAGACTTTTCCCATCCAATCAGAGCTGTACAGCTCTATCTTCATTTGCATTTTCACCAACCAATCAGAGTGGCTCTATTTTGACCAATCAGGACAGTGCTATTTGGACCAATCAAACTGTGTAGATTAGGAGTCTATATTTGCCACGCGTTACCATGTAAAATGAAACAGCCTTATATCCCACTCGTGCACAGGGATGTATTCATAGGCATGCAAATCTGACAATGAGAAAAAACTTCAGGACAAAATTTAAGTCATTATTAAGTCTCTATTTCGAAGGGGGTTTTCATAAAATCCAGTGAACTTTCTTAAAAACCCGATTTCCCGATATGCAACGAGTGCCGGCTGGGGGAGCGAGTCCCGGGCGTTTCGGCTCAACAGACGCTGGTCTGCCGGCGCCGGGGAGCTGCGCTGCCGTTGTCGCCGCGTCCGGGGCTGGGACGAGGCGGCGGCGGCTGCGCCAGAGGCTTCAGAGGGTCGTGAGTGCTCGGGGACGCAGCCAGGCCTGCGTGGGCCCGAGGCCGCAGGAACCGGAGCCCCGGCGTGGCGGGGAGTTGCAGCGCCCGTTTGTGGGAACGGCGGGGACCGGTTGGCGGCGCGGCCTCCGCGTGCAGCTAGCCCGGGCCCGAGGTTGGCCCCGGCCTGGGGGAGGGATGCGGCGGTCCTGGGAACCTCGGGTCCCGACGTGGCCGCCGAGCCCGGCTCTGGGGGTGCGTGTGCGCAGGCGGCTGCGGGGTTTTGGGCCGGCCCGCGGCGTGGGGAGAAGCTGCCCGGTAGCGTGGGAGGCGCCGTGGCGGCATCCGGGAAGCGGGTGACGTGGGGCCTCGGTCGAATGGCCCACGTGAGCTGGGGGAACCGCAGCCGGAGACGCCGCGCTTTCCGGGGGAGGAAGGGTGCACGGGGTCTCCCGGCGCTTTGGGGGCGCGGTGGTGGCCTGGCAACTTTGATAAGGAAAAAAAAAAAAAGAAAAAATCCTATTTCCCATTTTTCTTCTTTATAACACATATGAGTACAAGTGAGTATTGGCAACTCACACTTTTATGTGAATTGCTGACCCCAAAAAGGAATATACCTGCGAAGAAGGGACTCCTTGTGGCTAATTGGGCTCAAATTCCTAACCAGTGTCTAAAAGCTGTTACTGACATAGAATCCTCACGCACTGTGCATTTCAGGGAAAGCCGCAGGCTAACCTGCCTGCTGCCTGCACTGTGTTCCTGCCAGCAGCACAAACCTTTATAAAGGAGTTCCTGGAATTGTATTTCAACCAATGGGCTGAGACTTGCCCCATCCAATCAGAACTGCACAGCTATATCATCACGGCTCCGTAACGACAAATCAGGAAAGTGCTGTATGGACCAATCAAACTCCGCAAATTTGCATCCCTAATTTGCATAACAATGGGCCAATCAGGGACCAGGGTGGGCGCTTTTTCTGTGTGAGCCAACCTCCCCTTTGTTTTGGTTAAGTGCACTTTTGGTTTCCAGCAGGGAGGCTGTGTCTTGTGGGTTTGCAAGCAGTTGACCTGAATAAAGTTTCTCCTTTTACTGCATCCCAGATTGGGGACTGGTTGGCATTGTGTTGGTGGCAGTGACCTTTTGCTGACAGAACTCACCGGGCGCCTCAGAAGGAAGGCTTGGCTGTGTGGATTCCATTAGGATCTTGCCTTTCTTGCTCCTCCTCCCCACCCCGTTAGAGAAGTAGATCATCTGTCAAACCATCAGGTAGCACATTTCAAAGGTCACAACACAAAAACAATTACCAGTGCATCTTTGTTTGTTCCCAGCTGCAGGTTTATTTCCACGTCAAAAGCTACTTGCAGAGTTGCGTTTTAAAAGGTGGAGGTGTACAGAAAGTGGGATATTATTGCCCACAGTTTAACACCACCACTCTTCCCTACCCGGCCCGCTAACAAACATCCGGAGGACTCAGTCTGTGGGTAATATGAGTCTGATTTCTGGGCTGCTTTTTCCTGATGATCCTTTTTCCCCTTACTTAGGTGTTTACCTCTATTTCTGTGTTAGGATTACCCAACAAACGTGGGGGTAATGAGGGGAAGATGACTCAGACCTTGAGGACCCAAGAGGAACAGTGCCCAATTCACTTTGTGTTTATAAAGAGGCTCGTAAATGTCCTCATCTCATGATTTGCTCCTGATCTAGGACCCCATACCCAGCAGATGCTTTGGAAACTACTGTAGATGACATCGGTTTTACTCCTTCCCTAACCCATGCTTCCCCTTCGTAGTGCTACCTTGAGGTGAAGGCATCACAGCTTATGGAGGTTTGACACGTAATAATGGGACTGGTCCGCCGAATGGGCCAATCCCGGGTGGTCTCTACAGACTGTGGGGTTAGAGGGCGTCTTGCTGAAGTTGTGGTCTAGGGCAACCCTGTCCGAGATATATATATATATAATGAAAGCCACATATTTAATTTGAAAATTTCTAGTAGCCACACTGGGGGGAAAAATATGAAAAAAAACCCCACAAGAAACAGGTGGAATTAACTTTAACAATGTGTTTCATTTAACTCAATATAGCCAAAGTATTATCATGTAGCATGCAATCATTATAGAAATATTGAGGTACTTTACATTCCCTTTTTTCTTAAGTTTTCAAAATCCAGTGTGCGATTTGTATTTACAGCACATGTCAGTTCGGACTACCTACATGTCAAGTGCTCGCCAGCCACCCATGGCCATCATGCTGGGCAGCACACGTCCAGGGGTAAGACGCAGTCCCTGGGGTCATATCAGCCCTGGTTCTAATCACAGGTGACGCTTTGGAAATTACCTACCATCCTTGAGTTGCAGATTCCTCATCTGGAAGACAATTTTTTACCTCAGAATATACAAACTCCGCATATCTAAAACTCAGAACGTCTTCTCTTTATTTCCTGAGCTCTCTCTTCCTTCTTTATTACTATCTTAATTGGAGGCTTTATCATCTCATCTTAAGCCAAAAAGAAACAAGATCTCTTTCCGGCATATTCAGCAGCAGCACAGTCCTCTCAGCACGCCCCCCGCCCCCGCAGCGAGTCCCCTGCTCCTGCGTTCCCCATCCCCTTGCCATTCGCCTTCTCTAGGTTTAGCTGTGTCTTCCCCCAACCATCACCGACAGTAGAGCCCCTGAAACCGTGCTGCTCTACGGATATGCTTTGTTTTGAAACATTTTTTAAAGATGGGTTTCAAGCATTGAAAAATTAGTAGATTTCACAGGAAATTCCAAAATTCTGGTCTCCTCGAATAATCAGATGACCCAGCACACCTGTCCTTTTAATGCCTGGCAGTGACCAACTGAGACAGAGTAGCCGCTGCTCCCTTCAATGGGGAATGCTTTCTCCAGCCCGACTCACCCTGTTGAGAACACCCCAAGTTCTTAGTACAATGTATAAAGCCTTTCACGGTTTATCCGTTATCAGCATCTCCTCAGCCTCATTCCATGTCAGGATTTCCTCGCATTTTGTGCCAACAAAATCAAGCGACAAATACGTCAGTGAATGCCTCACTGTTTCATGACGTCATGCTTCTGCACGCGCTCTCTGTTCTGTTTAGAGGGTTCTCCCCACCAGGACGCTAGTCCTCCTTAGAAACTCAGCTCAGACGTCACACCCTCTGGAAAGTCCTGCTTCCTCCCCGTACCCCTCCCCTTTCCTGGTACAAGTTCAACCAGATTCTTCTGTTACCTCTAGACCTGTGACCCTTTCGGTCACCAGGCCTGTTCCACTTCTCTGCGTTTTGTTCGCTTGTGTATCTGTCTTCCCCACCACGCTGGGACTTACTGGCATTTGGGGGAACCTGCGTGTTTCATGTCTGTGTCCTCAGCATGTGGTGTGTGATACATACTGCCATTCTCAGAGGCCAGCAAACACCCCTTTCTCACTCTCCCAGGTCTGAAACAAATCGGGAGTCACAGGAGTCACATAGAGGGCGCCGAACTGTAGCTTCCTCACCAATAAAAATTACTGCGGAGAGAGTGACTTAGTCACGTGACCTCAGTGGGTTCTCTGGTAAGCCATGGCTCAGAGGTGGAGTCACCATCCTGACCACAGGCGGTCCGGACAACCATGTGCGTCTGCAGCAGGGACAGTCCCCTTTTGTGTGGACGATGGCAATTTAGAGCTGAGACCTGGCAGCTCCCGGGGGCACCGAGCAAGCAAGCTCAGGTGCTTCTCCTAAATTTATCAAATCAACCAAGTAAGTCACATCTCCTCAGTCATTTTCTTCCTGGGAGTAGGGAGAAGCTCTTCCTCCCCGCTCCCCAAGCATGAGAAGTAGAGGATATGTACCATGACAGCCCATGATAGAGACCCTATAAATAAGTGATAGTAACTGGAGGGTCAAAGTGACAGTGCGTGTTGGCAGTCAGTCACATGGCTTACCATGGAAACGGTTATTTCTTGCCCAGACTAACCGAGGGCTGCAGCTCAGCGGCAATTTGCTGGGTGTGGCTGGGTCTGGCGCCAGGCTCTGGGCTGGGTTTCCAGGTCCTCTTTCTTCCTATTCTGAGACATGGGAGAAGGAGTGGCCAAGTCAGGCTGTGCAGCTGCAGCTCAGTGTCTGCTTGGAGGCAGCTAACGCCTTGCACACTTACATGCCATTGGCCGAAGCATGTCACGTCACAGTCCAATGAGCCAGGGACCTTACCCCTCCCAGAGGGTGCCCGAGCGAGTGACCTGACCGCGAGGAAGGAGCCAAGAGTGGGAAGCAGTGATGCAACCTATCCCAGTGATTTGAATCAAATTTCTCCTCCTCCGTGGGCCACGTTTTCTTCCACCATAAATATAGGAACGAAGCTCCCTCCTTTGGACCAGACAAGGTGACACACAAAACGGGTCATCACAGCTTCCCCGAGAGAAGGCAAAGTCCAGATCGCTAGGTGGGCGAGTGAGCATCCTGGCTGCGTGACACGGGGGTACTTGACTCTGCAAACTCTGGTGCCTGAGCTCTGACCAGCTGCCTGGCCTGGTCGCTGCTCCGTGGAGCGGAAGGTGCTGCTGTCCCAAGGGAAGGTCCAGATCCAGCCTCTGGTGGAAACTTCCACAGATTTTGGAGCCCCAGTGATAAAATTATTTCACGGTTCTCTCCTCCCCCGGGATGCAGCCTTTCATCCACCGCCTCCTGAATGACAGCCTGTCCCCGTTCACCCCAGGAGAGGCTCTGTGGGAGGCTTCATTATTGTTCCCTGAACCAGAGTGTTTAATCGTTTATATGAGTGTCACACTTCTTACCGTGTATCAGTTATTATGTTATGAAAATAAGATGGTGAGAGCTTCACAAATAATGCACAGCCTTTAAACCCATGGAGAAGGAAGGGGAAATATTTAATCTGAAGAAATTGCACAGAGAAGAGGTGTGAAAGAGCACACGTGTGCAAAAGCATAGCCAGCTACACAGCCCCAGCGTAGCGCGCTCCACGTGTCTCGCTGCTTTGTCTGCCTTGGCCCTGAAACTTTACGCTGGGCAGACTCACCCACACATGGCCTTCCCCAGTCAAAAGACAGCCGTGGTGCGCCTGTCTTGCTTTTGCGCTTCCTGGAGGCCTTCAGTACGGCCCTGACACTGCTCCCCACTCCCTGCAGCTTTGTGCATCACTGACCACTGGCTTCTTTTCTCTCTTTCTCTTTGGACTTGATCCCTGGACTTGGATGACATGACTAGCTGGCATCTAAATAGCACCGTCGCCCCTAATAGCTCAGCTTCTACGCACGGCTGCTGCTTCTTACTCTTAGAGACTCACAGATTCAAAACATGTTGAAAATGAAGACAACTTCATCTCCTCTGATCCGTAATCTGAGTCACATACAGGCTGCAAGTGCCCCAATGCGCTAAGGGGAGCGATGACGGGATTATGGGTATCTGACTTGGGGGGAGGGGAGGAGCAATATCACAGGTGCCACGGGCGGTGATAAGGGTGAACTGTCCCCAGATGCCCAGAGGCTAATTTGCATGTACCTAGTTCCTGTATTTCATTTTTAAAAATGCCCCAGATTTGATTTCCTGTGATTTTGATCTTCAGCGGTTTCATGCCCATTTGTTGGCACACTGGAAGTCTGTACATGAAAGCTTGCATTTTAGGGATTGGCTTGACCCCATACAAATCATCCTACGCAGCGGCTGTAAGACGCTCCACATCCCCTGGGTGACGGCTCAGCAGCCGCTGGCTTCAGGACAGGTGAGCATCCGGTACCCACAATGGAGGCTGCAGAGAAATGAAAGGAGGTGCTGTCAGGCGTGGTCAGCAGACATTGATGCCAGAGCCGAAGAGCCTGCTGCGACCAGCGAGCCAGTGGGACTGTGGGCTGGTGACAGGCACGCCCATCAAAGCCAGAAGCTGCCTTTGGGGAACTTCCGTTGGAGATCCCCAAGCCCCTGAAGAAGAGCCTGGTGTATGCACGTGCATTACCTTCCAGTTATGGAAATTGAAATAAGCTAAACAAAGCATGTTTTCCATGTCCTAGGCCTGCACAGGAGAGAAAGTAGAGACTGGCCGTCGGGGGGTCTTGTTACCTCTGCTTCTGTACTGCGCTGCAGGCTGATGTCTGAGCTGGGTGTCCTCAAGCCTCTGACAAGCGCCGGCCTCTCCACTCTGAGCTGAATTCTTGTGTGGGTGAGAGAGCATCTTCAGCGACAGCCCCGGACCTGGTCCTCATGCTGCTGAGGCTCTTGACGTTGCTCTGCGGTGAGTAGGACAACCAGAGCAGGGTGTGCGGCCCCACTGTGTGGGGGATCCCCTTGACGCTGGTGGGATGTCTCAGGTTCAAGTGTTTGCTAGAGCACTGTGGGCCGCTCAGCCCCCACTTCCAGCTGTGGGCTTAGAGCCAGGCAGAAAGTGGAAGCTACTGGAAAGCCACACTTGCTTTCTTTAAAGAAAATGATCATTTTAGTTTTTAACTCATAGGAAGGGTTCACCGTCTGTCCTTTCTACTTTTAATTGTTGACAGTGTTTTTGGTGTTTTCACTAGCCTCAAAGGTGATTCATACAGCAAACTGACCTGTCAGTTCCTTGTTACTCTCGGCATTATTTTCCTTTATGTTTTCATAACCCCACCCGCCGTTCCTATCATCTAACCCTAGAACTTATTACCAGCAACTTATCACTGCCGCCCCACATCCAAAACCTGTTTGCAGCACTGCGTCCCCAGCTCCTTCTGTAACACGCCTTTAATTCACCAGGATTACTTTTCTGTTGTCAATCGCCAATGTTTGTGTCGTAAATTCCTTTGAAGCAAAGACTGTCATCCGTGTTTCCTCTTGTAACCCAAGTGCCACGTACAATGACTAGCATCTAGGAAGCACTCCGAATTGTTTGGTGCATGGGTAAACAAAGAACATGCGAGTTTTATGCTAGCCAGCATTGATTCCTTTCTCTCACCTGAGGAAGCAATTAGTCAATTATTAGAAGCCCAAAGAAGGCATCTCAGGCTCCATAAACATGGGCTAAAGACGTTGTAATAATGAGGTGATATTAGTGAATGTTAAATAAATTCTAAGCACTATTCTAAGCATTTTATGGGTATCGGCTCATTTCATCGTCACAAAAGCTCTGTGTGGTAGGTCTGTTATTATCTCCGCTTTCCAGAAAGGAAACGAAAACACAGAGGACGAAGCGTTTCCCAGGTGACACAGCTTGTAAGGGGAGGGGCCAGGATTTAGCTGTGGGCCAGCTGGACCAGAGCTAGCATTTCCCCGGAATTTTCAGTTCTGGGTCATTACACCTTAATATTATGGTCAAGTCTTTGTGCTAGAAGAGAATCTTTGGACGTAGCTGGATTCTGCCCGAGGACTCAGCCCTCCCTCTCTGATCTGAGCTGGCAAATGCCAGGAGCGGGCGCCCGCCACTGCCCTTCTGGCCGCTGCCCTGAGTCCACCGCGCTCAGCTGGATGCCAGACTTCTGGGGGGACGGGGAGGGGCGAACATGGGGGGCTGGAAGGAGGGAGCTGCAAGGAGCTGTGGAACAAGGGCGCCGCCTGGCACTCACAGATAGAGAAGTTACCAGGAATCACTTCGTAATCATGAAATGAGCTGTGTTGTGTTGTGTTGTGCAGAGGTGTTTTGGGGGTGATGTGGAATGTGAGAAACTGAACAGAGGCAAAGAAGACAGGGAGGGAGGGAGGGAGGGGGAAAGAAGGAGGGAGAGAGGAAAGAGGAGAATCAGAGAGGGAAAGAGAGGGAGAGGCGGGGGCTGGGAATGATCCTGGGAAAGTTGGGCTTTGCGTCCGTCTGTCTGTCTGGGATTTGCTGCGCTGTACTGACTTCCCCGCATTCTCTCCCAGCTCTACTCTGTGAACCAACAGGTGAGTCGCACTTCCCTTTCTTCTTCACGGCCCATGGGTATGTTGACACACTTGACCCACCCAGAGGCTTATGGATGGCTGTGTGACATCTGGTGACAGCTGCTGCGGTGTACAAACAACAGTGGCTCCCTTGGGCCAGGCTGCTGTGTGCACGCCCCTTTCTGTACATGACACTCGTGCCTCAGCGGGGCAGCAGGTAGGTCTTGGTCTGACCTTGTCAAGAGTACAGTCTTTTTCTCTGGGACATCCCAGCTTAGGGAGAGAGATGCTGTTTGCACAAGGAAGTCAGGTCCCAAAGATTGACACTGAAGGAGCTGTGCCCTCCCAGCCTCAGGGGCTCCGAGGCGCCTGCGTGTTCCCCAGCCGGAGTGATGGAGGAAATGCCAAAGTCACACGTCCACAGGGAACAGCGTTACGGCCAATCCTTGGGCCACATGCAGAAGAAATGGGAACGAAGCCCAAACAGGACATGCCCTGAGGCCGGGTACGGATTAGGCTTTGCCCAGTGATCCTGGCTCCTGCAGAGGTTTGTACAGAAGCTCAGGGCAGAGGCTGCATACACGTGTGGCTCCAGGGCGAGTGCACGCCTGTCCCTTCCGTTGGCAATCGCAGGGCAGGACGGCTTCAGGGCAGAAGGACGTGAGTGTCTCCAAGTCTTTCCCAGACTGACTGGCCCTCCAGGCCTCACACTCTCATTGAAGCAGACAGTGTGGGTCTGAGGTGTCAGGGGGTTGGAAGAGAAGAAAATGCCTTGCGACAAGGATGAGTGACATACACACTCACTTTCCTGTAACTCCAAGCTTTGTCTTCTCCAATGCCAGCTTCATTATACTGTCCCAGTTCATGGGCAGAAACTCCAAAGAGTTAGAACCAAATTCAAGGCCTGAGGCAGGAGGCGACGCTGCCCAGGGCAGGACGTGTCAGGGTGAGCGGTTGACAAAGAAAGGAAGGCCCTGGGCCACCTGTGGGGTGACATGAGGGGCGGTCTGCGTCCAGCTGGCTGTTTCTGTCTTGTTTCTGATGCTGAGGATACAAAGTGCCTCTTACCAGGAACCCTGAGGCCATCGCCCCGAACCTGTGTGTGTTCTCTCTAGCGCTGCTTCTGAAAGTCAGCCCTCCTCGGCCTGTGGATGGGAACCCCATGACCCTGACCTGTGAGAGCCAGTTCGCTCGGCCGGAGCCACATCTCCAGTTCCGCTTCATGAGACACAGCCAGGTTCTGGGGCGGGACTGGGACAACTCCTCGCAGCTGCAGGTGGCTGCCGTGTGGAGCGGGGACACGGGGGTCTACTGGTGCGAAGCCAAGACGGCAGCACGCAGAACGATACGGAGCGGGGGCATCTGGATACAAGTGCAGAGTGAGCGCCTGGGGCGGGTGGAGTGGCCGCGGCGGCCGGGCTTTGTCACCGCTGGGTCCTGCCTGCGTCCCCCAGGTTCCCTGTGGCCGAGCCCCGCGGCCATCCTCCCTTAGCCTGGCTCTTCCCGTTCACGTACACAGCGGGGTATTCAGAAAAGCCCTACTGGGTGTTTCGCTGTGCTGGAGAAGGCCGGGGAGAACCCTGCGGCGTCTGCGGTCTGATGATAAGAGCTGGGCTCATGCCACTGGGGAGGGCCCGCGGGGGACGCCCCTGTCCCGTGAGATGCGGCACCCTCCATGCGAGATTCGTGGAGCCTTTCGTACCCCACCGCCATCAACCCCAACAATGCCAGCTCCAGGCAGCGGAACCCCCCACCACACACACACACACACACACGAAATTATATGTTACTGACTTCGTCCAAGGCCTGTTCCTTCAGGACGGCCACACCTGCTCTTTGTCCCCGAGCCCTCCCGCCTCAGGGCTGTCCTGTGTTGTCTCGTGTCTGTGTAGGAGTGCCTGTCGGTAATGTGCGCTTGGAGACACAGCCTCCAGGGGGACACGTGGCAGAGGGAGAGAAGCTGGTTCTTGTCTGCTCAGTCACACAGGCCACCGGCGACATCAGCTTTCTGTGGTACCGAGGGGCCCTGGGTCTGAACCTGGAAACCAAGACCCAGCGTTCCCTGACGGCAAAGCTGGAGATCCCTGCCGTGAGGGAGAGCGACGCGGACCAGTACTACTGCGCGGCTGACAATGGCCACGGCCCCAGTATCAGCACGCTGGTGAACATCGTGGTCACAAGTCAGTGTCACCACCCTTCAGCCTGGCCAAAGGGACCCAGTCGAGCCCCATGTTCCCCCGGGGCGCCCTGAGGGAGCGCGATGGGGCTGAGCCTCTGTGGGCAGATGAAGAGGCTGTCACATTATCAGGAACCCTCTCTGACATCCCACTGTCTCCTCAGTTCCAGTGTCCCGGCCCGGCCTCACCCTCAGCACTCCTGGGGCCCAGGCCCTGGTGGGGGACACGGTGGAGCTCCACTGTGAGGCGCAGAGAGGCTCTCCCCCGATCCTGTACCGGTTTTATTGCAATGATGTCACCCTGGGGAGCAGCTCTGCCCCCTCAGGAGGAGGCGTGTCCTTCAACCTGTCTCTGACCGCAGAACATTCTGGAAACTACTCCTGTGAGGCAGACAATGGCCTGAGGGCCCAGCGCAGTGAATTGGTGCCACTCAGGGTCACAGGTACAACTCAGGCCATGGAACTGACTGGTCAGTGTGTCTCTTTCCCAGCGTCCTGGAAGACGTCCGCTGCCCTTGCACTGTGTCTGGTGCTGGGCTAGCAAAGGTGGGGCTCGCGGGGGGGTGCGGCCCTGGGGGTGTAGCTCGGGGTGTGGAAGACACAAAAACCAGGTGCCTGTCTCCTCCTGTTATCAGTGTGATAAGCTGCAAGTCCTTAGATAAGTAAATCCCACTGCACCCTCCTCCCCTGCCCCCCGGGAAGAGTGGCCGTGGTCTCACCGCACCCACTCACGATGCCCGCTGTCGTTTCCAACCCTTCTTGGCTGCTCATGTGTGGCCTTCTCCCTTCAGCGCCTATAGAAGACAAAATAGATCTCACATCAGTGGTCACTGAGGGGCTGTTTGGCATCCTTGGTCTCATCATTATTGTCCTGTTCTTTGGCTGTTGGCTCAAGAGAAAAATAGGTTAGTAACGACTAACATTGGCATTTTTGTCACATGACCTTTGTTTTCACTGAACTAGGCTAGACTTGTGATGCGTGTCCTGTAAAGAACAAATGTGTCCTGTTAATCACGCTGCTCGCACCCGCAGCGGGCATGGCACCTATTAAAGCGGGCAGAGCTGTTAGCAGTTCCCTGTCCCCTAGCGGTTCTCAGCTGCTCTCCTGTGCTTCTGTGATTTACCTGTCATTCAGAAATGTGACCATTTAAGTAACTAATCAGCGACTGGAAGAGACATTCCAGTTACGCTGACCATCACCCCACTAAAGTCGGTGCATCAGTTCTTACTCACCTTAGGCCATATTGTCACGCGCTTTTCCCCCTGAAATGCTTGTCCACACACTCTCTTCATTGCTGGGTCGTCTCCACTTCTCAGCTCAAATGTCATGTTTTCCAAGAGGCTTCCCCTGGCCACGCAGCCCGCAATTCCATTATTCTTCATCAGAGTGTCAAGTCAGGTAGCTTCACACGTGTCCAGCACGGGTAATTCAATACTTATTTGTATGTTTAGTTGGGGTCCCCTCTTGTCCATCGACCAAGCTGGAGACGGGCCGAGAGGAGACCATGCGAGATTCTCGTTTAGCTCCAGGCACCTGGCCACAGCTCTGGTGTGGGGTGGCAGTGCCTGCTCCTGAGGGCTCTTGTGATGAGATTAGAAGCAAAAAGAAAACCGGTGTGAGGGTTCAGAGGCTCGAGCTTCAGGCCTTGCTCTGGGCCTACTGTCAGGGAAGCTGCTTCACTGCTCTAGACCCGAGTCTCTTCATCTGACAGTGAAGGGTCTGCCTGAAGGACCTCCAGGACGGCCTCTGGGCACACAGTGGCCTCTTGTGACAAGGAGCGTCCCCACACCAGGGCTATGGGAAAACGTTGGGAAGGAGGAAGCCGCACTGACATGGGTGTCGTTTGATTTGCAGGACGGCCTTCAGCCAGCGACCCAGTCAGGTGAGGCCTCTGCTGTGTGTGAGCGCCGATGGTGTGGGAATGTATTCAAAACAGCTGAACTGTCCTCTCTCGGGAGGTGTCCTCATATCTCTGTGTACCCAAAGTGGCCACTCAGCGTTCCCCCACTAAAAACGCTGAACATTCACTTGCTACTCCTTCTTTTACACGTTAATTAACTCCGTTCATCCTTCTTCCTGGTTTATCTTTTTCACTAAATCCTCAGAATAAGAAAGTTACATCACTTTGACCCATTTCTTGCATTCCTTCAATCCGTTAACCAATATCTGGGGGTCTATAAGTCATCCTGTTGGGTATTGAAAGGCATGGAAATATGGGGAAACCTTGAAGGTTGTAAAGAAGCTCAGAATAATTAAGCTATGTACACATTTCCGAAATGCAGGCCAGAGGGTCAAAAAGGGACTGAAAACTGTGATGGTGGAGTTGTGTGAACGTTTAGAAGAGGAAACGATTGTGAAAGCACTTCGGCCTGGCTGACACGTTTCATAGTGTTTTTGTCCAAATCAGAGCGGTGCTCTTCGGTGGCGCGTGGACACGCGAGGCCGTTTTCTGCTTTTTTGTCGTCAAGATGCTTGTTCTGCCAGCAGCCGGTGTTCCATCAGGGCTGGACCAGTCTCTCTTCACCCTGTGTCTCCGGAGTGACCCCTCCCCCATCCCCGGGGTGCGAAGGGCACTTTGGAGAAAGGCAGCACCTCCGTGAGCCCTCAGAGAAGGGCCTTGCGCTGTGGGGTGTGACCGTGCCAAGCGAGCCAGGCACGGACGGGGCTTGTGCTACGCAGCCAGCTGGTCCCTAGGAGTTAGTGCTGTGCTCGGGACCCCAACAGACCCTTTTCTTCGGCGTCTTCCCCATGAGCCTAGATGGTGAGGTCTGAGACATCTGGGATGCTGCCCCAGATGGAAAGTGTGTGTTTCTGTGTCTGCAGGTGCCCGCCCCTCCCTCCACCTCGGGAGTCCACATACCTCAACACGGCCACCCCGGAGCAGCGGCAGCCCGTATATGAAAACGGTGAGGCCCCCCGAATGCCCTGACCCATAGCAGTAAAGCGAGCTGGGGAAGAGGCTAGGGGCTGATGCGCGCTGGCCAAAGCGGACCCCGCCATGCTCTGGCCACCTGTGCGGACAGGGGGCTCATCTGTGTTCACGTGACCGGTGGCAGGAAGGAGCGGCCGTGTCCTGACCCCTCCTTTCTCTTGCAGTCAATGTCGTACGTGGAGATGAAGTTTATTCTCTGGCGTATTGCGTGCAACAGGAATGGCAGCCGGCCGCAGGTGAGGCACGAAGATGTGGCTCTGTCCCTGACTTTTGTCCTTCCCGGAACCAAGGAGTTACTGGGTGACTGCCGTGGCAGCGTTCTGCGGTGTTACTGGCTCTGCGTGGAGCCGACTATGAGCACTGAGCCGACCTGAGAGGGACTTGGACTTGGGTCTGGGACCTGCCTCGAGGTGCCCCGTGTGACGCTGACAGGGCCTGGCCGTGGAGCGTCTGTCACTCCACAGCCCCGTCAGGGGGAAGCACGGAGGTGGTGGCTTCTGCCTGTCCCCTCTGGGTGACCTTGTGCACTCCCTCAGCACCCCAACACAGCTGCCTACGAGCTGCTGCTGTCTATCCCAGGCCTGGTGCGCCCAGAAATGCCAGGAGGGACCCACTGAAGTCCCTCCCCAGGCTGCTGATTTTGCTCTGCAGAGTCAGGGAGTCATGTTTGTGACAGACAGAAAATACCCATGGAGATAACTCCATGAGGAATAGACGGGAGTGGAAGAAGCTGTCGTTAGCACTGACTTAGCGTGAATGGAGTCTCACAGCTCGGTCTTTCTCTCCACAGCAGAACCTCTGAGGTCGTATGCTGACGACAGGGTAGGTCGGAGTCCCTGGGTTCTTCGGCCCTGGGTTCTTCCTCGGCGCTCTTTCTCTCTGTCTTCTGGGGACTGGTTCTCCAGCTTTTTAAATTGCGGCCACTGGGGGACAACAAAAGATCCCCTGGTGGATCTTCTTCCTCATCTCCCTACACAATGGGGATGAAAACAATAATGTGTCACCATCCAGAGCACTTTGGGGGGCTTACCTGTCCTTTAGCAACAGACACAGGGATGATTCGCGAGGGAACTGCAGTGAGTGCCTAGTCTAAAAATTCTGTTTGAAAACCGTTACACTGAAATGCTGTGCTGTCAGGTTACGCAAACACCTAGAAATCTAAATTAATGTTGAATGAAGCTAAACTGATAGTGATTTGGTTCCTTACAAATCAGCAATTCTAAACTTTGGACAATTCAAGGCATCACTGATGACACAAAAAGGCTTTCAGAAACTTGCAGAAATTCCAGCTCTGCGTGTGTGCAAGGACAGTTGGTGGCTGGTAATTTCAAGTGTAGGGTGACAGTCCCAGGTCCCAGGACAGAGTTCGCATCTTTAGAAAACTGCAGCTACATGCTAAATTTAGTTTATGGATTCAAAATTTTGACATCCTGAAAAATATGGCAGCCACGGAGCTGCCTAACAATGGGCCAGAAGAGGGAGGGAAGGCCTCACATGTCTGGGTCAGTTTGCAGCTCGACCAGAGCCCCTCTGCAGCCCACCAGTTGGGGACAGGTGCTCAGCAGAAGCTGGCCTCGGCCACAGCCTCCCAGGGGGCTCCATTCATGTACACGGTGGCCTGAGAAAGGTAGGGCGCATCCAGGCAGCCTGGGACGAGGACTGCCGGGGCGCCGTCTGCCTGTGCCCCTGCTCTGGCCCTAGCCCTGTCCCTCCTTACAGGACTCCTCAGTCATCTATTCGGGGGTGAAGAAGATGACCGTTACGGACGTGGACTATGAGAATGATATCTAAGGTTACAGAAGATTCTACCTGAGAAACCATCCATGACCCCATGCCTCAGACCCAATATGTGCTTCAGCGGTCCCAGGAACCAGCTTCCCAGGACACCTAACCACCTAACCTCCACGGGACAGTGCCTGCGTCTATTATGATGGGAAGTTGGCTCAGACCCTGAAGGGACCACCCAGGAGAACCAACAAGGATGCCCAAGTGGGAGGGACTTTATTATCGAAACCCGATTCCTACTGGTTCTTTTAGGCCCAGGTCCATTTGTGCTCAAACTCCTTTTTACGAGAAGAAACAGGACAAGATAAGAGAAGAGGGACAGTGAAGCTTCCAGCGCATGAACCCAGGGCTGGTGATCCTGTGGAGCTGCTCCATGCAGAGAGCTGTGAGTCTCCTTCCGTCCAGGTGCTTTCTCTGCTCAGACGGTCCCGAACTCCAGCTCCACCCCTCACATCGTCTTTCTCCATAAAATATGTGACTCGGTATGTTGGGTCACAGTTATCAAATTAGAATGAAAACAAAGTCACATAAAAAGTTATTGTAGCTATACTCAATGTTAGAGACATATTTTGGAGCCACAGGTCACTCTAGATGCCGCCCATATAATGAGAGGTAATCTTTGTAAGTTTCCCCACATCTGAAGTTCTGTATTTGTGGCAGCCTCACGGAGCTTTATGAATATCATTTCTTTTATCCACAAACGTTTTGAAAACGTGATAATATGGTTTGGAGCTTATATTTTAATTTTAAATCAATCGTATGCTAACTCTCCTAAATCAAAACAATTGGAAGCATATACAACGTAAAAAGTCAGTCTTTCTTATAATCTAACATAAATGGGACTCACTAAGCATGGTTAAAATCTTAGCTCTACAGATGTTTTTCTATTTTTATACAAACATTTATATATACATGTAAATATACAAATATTTAGAAATACACCTATTTAACAAAATATCATGAAATATTTTCAAGTCTGTGTATAGATCTGTTGTACTATTTTAAAAGACTGTGCACTATTCTGTTATGCAGATAAATCATAATTCATATTTTCTTTTGGTAAACTATACATAACATAAAATTTATAGTTTTAACCATTTTTAAGTGTACGATTGAGTGCCATTAAATACTATCATGATATGTTTTAATCCTTTCAACCACTGATGGATTTTAAGGTGACTTCCCAAATGTTTATATGATAAAACCAATGCTAAAATAAATGTCCTTGTACAAACATATATGCATTCCTGTTAATTCATCTGAAAGATAAATTTGTAAATTGAGAATTACTACATTTTAAGTTATGCACATTAGAAGTTTGTGTTAAATATTCATAAATTGCTCTCCAGTAAGGGTGTATCAATTCATGCATCTACCAACAGTGTATGAGAAAACCAATCTGTGGGAGAAAGTATTGCTTTTTCATTAAAATTTGTAAAATTGGGGCCGGCTGTGTGGCTCAGTTGGTTAAGAGCGGGAGCTCTGAGCAACAGGGTCGCCAATTCGATTGCCACATGGGCCAGTGAGCTGTGCCTGAGCTGTGCTGGCACTGAGCTGCCAACAGGTGGCAGGATGGCTCAGCTGGTGAGAGCACGTGCTCCTAACAAGGTTGCTGATTTGACTCCCTCATGGGATGGTGGGCTATGCCCACCCACAATTAAGAGTGAACACAGCACCTTGAGCTGAGCCACCACAAGCTGTCGAAGGGTGGTTGGATGGCGACTGGACTTGGAGCCGAGCTAGCTGTGCCCTCCACAACTAGAATTGAAAGACAACAATTTGGCTGTTTCCCTTCCCCAATTCCCCGACACTGTTCCCCTTCCCAATTTCCCAACACTGTTCCCCTTCCCCAAAAAAATCTTTAAAAAAAATTTGTAAAATTACTCTTTATTATTATGCTGCCTCATCATTGTTTTAATTCTCTTGTTCAGAAATTTATGTTAGACGTATACTGAACCTTCTCATTCTATTCTCATGACTCTTAATTAGTCTTTCCAATTTTTTATTTTTTTTAACACCACTGTTGCATTCTGAGTATTTCTTAATTATGTTCCAGTTTACTAATTCTCTCTTCAGCTATGTCCACTTTATTGTTTAACCTATTTACGTCTTCAGCAGCTAGCTACATTCTTTTCTTTTGAGAGGCATCCGTAGCAAAATGTTTAAAAACGTGGTTTCTGAAAAAGCTTCTGGATTTACATTTTCCTCCACCATTTACTAGCCCTGCAGTTTGGGTCAAACTAATTATATGTGTTTTTTCATGCTTAAAATTGGGGTAGCAATTGTATCAAAAATATGTTTTGCTAATTATGTAAGCCCATGTGCTTAAAATGCTTAAAAGTGTACCTGTTACATATCAAGTACTCAAACTATAAATTAGTAGTATTCTCCCTTCGCAAACTTGCCTTTTTGTTATTTATAGTATTTTACTATTATGGGCTTAATATTTCATTTTATTATTATTAGCAACCTTAAATATTTTAAATATGTTAAATTTATTATAACTCCTAGATAGTTCTTCTACCTGAAGTTTTAGGTATTTAAGCCTGTATTTTGAGTCTTGTTCATCGTAATTTGGTGAAATTTGTGACTTTAGATGAATAAGCTTCTGGTGCAGTGTAGGAATCCCATGAGACCTGGACTTCTGTGTTTCTCAAAGGCCATTTTGTATTTGCTTCTTGGAAGCTGTGGAAGGTCACTGGCCCAGGACCACTTTTTATGATAATTCCTTATTTGGGGCTTCCCAGAGCACACCCGTGGGAGTGGCACAGTCCTGAGGTTTATGGTTTCAGGGGAAACTTTCTAATTCCCCACCAGGTCTCATACAAACCCAAGCTTCCTTGTCGTCTCTCTATGCTGGTGGATGAATTTTCCCTCACCAAACCACTCGTTTATTAAAAGGAAACTCCTCTGATGGTCCAGATTTTAGGCAGGTGTTTTAGTTTCAAGTTGATGTTTTTTGTGGGCCTGAGATTTTGTCATCTAATTCCACAAAGATTTTAAATGCGAAGTTCATAAAAATGATTTAGTGTAATATTTTCTCCTCCACTCCTCCCCAGGGGAGCAGTAATGTTAATTTTATGTTGAACACTCTATTTTCACTTCCTTTTAGTTTTTTTCCTTTATCTGCAGTGGGGAAATTTCCCTTTTTTATTACCTGTTTGGTTATGCATTTTAAAAATTATGTAACATTTATCTATCGCTGAGTGCATGAATCAATGCTTCCTTTTCCTGGGGATCATACCTTTGTGAACTGGGAAGGAGTTTGTGGTAGAGTATGTTAAAAAGTAAGTAAAAACCCTTGGAGGGAAGTCAAGACTGAAAGCCAGAAGTATAATCTAGATCTAAGCTCTTGGTTTTTCTTCTGCCACCAGCAACCAATGTTCACCTGTCAGGAAGAGCCCCCCAGAAAGCTGCTCTGAGCAACTCTATTACATGTCTGTGTGGTCAGTGACCCATGGTCTACAGCTCCCCTGGGTCCCTGGCCTTCCTGCCTGGAAAGTCATAACCCATCCACCTTCTGGAAAACCCACAATGTAAGATTAAAACAGAAAGTAGAAGCTTCGGATTAAATTGTCTTTGATTCCTGGGTGCCCCCCCCCACACACGTACTGTCCCCAAGGAGCCCAGGCCCCTCACCAAGAAGTATCCTGACACAGGGAGACAGGGAGGACTGCTCCCTGTTGCAGACACTTCTTGCATGTCTATAGGTTTGAGTTCCACCCCTAGAGACGTGGGTTAGAGTCCCACAGTCCTGCTAGGGCCACAGTGACAGCCCTGTACCCCTCCTTGACAGGCAATCAGAGAGGAATGGTCCCCACTCCCCATACTCACCAGAACACTCAGTCTGGCCCAGGCAGTCAGTATCTGAGACAAGTCCCTGCAAGTGTGGGTGAGCACGGCCAGCCTGGGGGTGTGTATGTGTGCACGCTCCTTTTCTACTTCCAACCTGGGTAATTAGAGGAATAGCATGCCATCCTGCCGAGAGGACCCTGGAAAGATGAATACGTAGGATGGTATTAGAGAAGGCCGACCAAACGGCCAAAAGTCTCCATGAATCACAGCCAAACAACTCAATTCAAACAGACCCAGGGTGGGACACCAGTGACCCAGGAGACCAGGCAAAGTCAGACTCGTATAAGGGACGTTTGATAACGGGACTTCACGAAGGAGTCCCCACACCGAGGACTTTGAGTAAGATCCAGGAAATACAGTGAGGGCCCAAGGAGAACCCACCCACCCTCCAATGAGGCTTACCAACATTACACTGATAATGATTCAAACACCCAAATAACACAAGACTGATCAATATGATCATCATCAGTCGGGCACCCCACATAGAAGAAAAAAGCTGCACAAGCTGGAAGCGGGTTGAGGGTGCCGATGTCTCAACTGGCTGAGATTGCTGATAAAATGTTTCACAGCTGAGATCTATTTCAGGAAAGGCGGAAGCAAGCTACGCTGAGACCACCAGCGGCACTGCTCACGGCAGCCTCGGCCATGACCAGCCAGGACCCAACGAGGTGCCTGCGGGAGAGAACAAACAACCGTGGGTAAGACCCCTGGGACCCCCACAACCTAGCCGAAAAGGCTGCCCATCTGTTGCACCACAGCAATGTCCTTTTCAGCACAAGGACAGGGAACAGAGTTCTCCCACCTCCTTTGACAAGGAGAATGGACTTGTCCCTGACTATGCTGCCACATGCCACAATGGGCTGACAGTGATCAAGAATGACGGGCCCAGGGACTCCCTTTAGGCTCCATTGGCCTCGCTGACGTGTCCCACAGGGAACCTGGGGAACGGCAGCCGTGGGAGAGAAACCTGCAGCCTTCCTGATGGACACCGGAACTGGTTACTCTTTACTGAGCACCAGAGGGCCCCTCTTCCCCAAGGCCGCGTCCCTTGCTGGTGTATCTGGCCGCTCGCGTGTACGAAAGGGAAAAACGGGTGTTCGGGCAGACAGGCGGCCAGGAAGAGCCGAGACGGCTGCCGTGAGCGAGCATGTAAGACTCCACCAGCCACGAAGGCTTGGAATTTAAAGCCATTCCCTTTATTTTTTTTTATTTTTTTTTTAAAGATTTTTATTGGTGAATTGGGGGGATGGGAACAGTGCTGGGGAATTGGGGGAAGGGGGACAGACAAGTTGCTGTCGTTTTGTTCTTTAGTCTAGTTGTGGAGGATGTTGCTTCACTGGCCCAAGTTGGCACCATCATCGCGCTCTTCTCTGGCGAGGCAGATCAGTCG
>NW_017732606.1:279224-291952 GCF_001890085.2 Hipposideros armiger
CGAAGGAAGCCATAACGCCTCTGATAACCACATTTCTTTTTTGTGAGGACGTTAATATTCCAATGAGGTGAATCATACTGTTTTTCAAAGCAGACCAGGCCTCAGGTGGGCGGGAATAACAACAGCGATGCTTGTGGTTGAAAGAGACGGTGGTGTTTGTGGGGTTGATGACAGGGGTTGAAGGAAGGAAAAGGGCTTTCGCACGCAAACCGGTGATTTTTCGCACGCAAACCGGTGATTTCTGGTCCCCTGGTTAGAATTCCAGGAGGCACCATGTGGAGATTTCTGAGCTTGTTTTGTAAGGCAAAATGCAAGTGTGGCAGGGAAGGAGAAGGTGCTGGGGCCAGAGTCCACGGGGCTGGGGGTCCTGGTGTGGGAAATGCCGTCACCACCTACAAAGGGACACACGAGGCTCTGGGTGTGCGTCGTGTAGAGAAAGCGAGATGCTGCCTGCTGGGGTGGAAGGTGACGGGTTTCGGGGCCACAGGGACCTGGGTTTGAACTCCTGCTGCTGGCACACACACCTGGGGCCACAGGTGATTGTTTGGTATGGGATTTGAGAGCCATCACAAACTATAGAGGACACACGTCCGGCGGTGCCAAGCCCTACTGGTTGCTTACAGCTCTTTCTGGGGACTTCTGCTGCTTTCCAGTTCTGGATTGAAAAGATGCCTTTTATGGCACGCCCTAAGTTCTGAGTCCCAGGAACCGTTTGCCTTTGGACAGGACGACCCAGAAACTAAAAGGAAACTATAGTATTGCTGGATGGGGCTCCCACCACATTTAAGGAAATCAGGGCCAAGCTAACATGGGACGTGTCCGGGCCCTCGGAATACAGTGGAAATTACAGGCTTCCTGGAGGCCTCAGTCTACAGAAAGGAAAGGCTGGAAAGACGAACATGCCAAGAAGCCAATTTATCCTGGGCGAGGTCTTACCAGCTGCTCTGCTTCTGTCAGAGCAGCCCCTCGAAGCTGCCATGCAGCCCCTGTGAAATGCATGGCAGACCCTTCCTTAAGGCTGAGAACTGCTGTAACCCTGAAAGTGCTCACATTGTGAAGGCATTTAAGATGCTGTAAAACGTGTACCGTCTCAGCTGCTGTTTCACCTGCTGGACAGAAATACACTCCGAGCCGCTGAGGTTTGCCCCAGGTGCTCGCCTCTGACCCGCAGAGTTTCTGCTGAGAAATCAGCTGACTGTCTCGTGGGAGCCGCCTTATAGGGCCGGAACAAACTGATTTTCTCTGGCTGCTTTTAAGATTCTCTCTTTGTCTTTAACTTTTGTGTTTTCAAGGCCGGGCAGAATATTGTCACATGCTGATTGATCCATAAGTGCTTGCTGGATGAGTGAGCGACCGATGAACAGTGAGGAGAAGGTTGAGGATAGAGGGTCAGATGTTTAAGATGGTTTCCTTAGTCACTTGTGGCTAAAGGATTCTATAAGATTCTGGACACAAGGAATTGCTTATATCTATGTATCTACATGAAATGAAACCACTGATGACATTTGACTCAGCTCACTGTTTAGTACGGGTTATCGTAAACTGGTGACTGTGGCGTGTGGGTGCTGCTTTCCCTAAGGGGTCTTCCCTGGTCTCTTGACCCTGGGCTGGTGCTCCTCGCGTGTCCTTCAGGAACATCAGGATTTCTAGCTGTACAGTTTATCCCAGCACAATGCAATTTCCCACTCGCTTGACAGCATTTCTCAGGAGCGTGTGTGTCCTTAGGGACAGCAATGGCTCTGTGTCTAGCACATCTGTCAGCAAAAGAAGCAGCATCTGAGTATGCATGACTTTGAGCTGTGCACAAACAGATACAATTTGTTTCACGGTCAGAGGTGAGATGCTGATGGTTTCTGCTAATGGTTGTTTCCTGTAGTTGGGAAGAGAGAGGCTCAGCCGGCGGGCGTTTTAATGTTAGCGCCGGTCTGGTGCTAAAAACATTGGACTGTTTTCTATCTTCTCCTCTGTAAGTCAAGGATTATGTCATCTTTAACTTGTGGCCCCAGCACTTAGCACAACAAGTGGCACGCTGTATAGTGTTCCTTGTTCAACTTGAATTTCAGGTTAAGAAAAACCAATTTTTCTATCACTACATCCCACTCAATATTCAGGATATACTTACACTGAAGAAGTACTCATTGTTTACAACTGAAATTCAGCTGTAAGCAGAAGCCTGTCTTTTTGTTTACTAAATCTGGCTAACCTAACCAAAAAGAATTACTTTTCATTTACGGGCATAAATTAATGAGCGCTCACGCGGGGAGCACTTTTTTCTTATATGTACATGCAGCCCCAGCTCTGCCCCTTAACTCACCCCTCCCCTCCCCAGGGAAAGTGAAGTGACTTATCCGATCGGTTGTTGGGGGAACAGCCAATGAGTGATGCTTAACTCAGCGACATGCTTTTCCTCTCGGATGCAAGTTTGCGGGCAGAGAGGTCTGCAAATAGGAATGGACAGTCCCCTACACGGGGGAAAGTCTAAAATTTCGAGAGCAAATTCTCAGAGACACAAACAACAGCAGCATGGGCTTCAGGAGGACAGAAATAAAAGCAAAGAAACAAATATGGGGACCACATGTTCTCAAGGTGAGGCTCCTGCTCTGGGCTTTGGTAAGAGAGCAGGGCATTTTGTGGACCAAAGGAGCTCATGCTGTGACCACTCTTCTAAAACCCTGCTGAGCTTTGGCAAGAGGCTTGCTGCTATAGGCCCCATGGGTATAGGCCTTGATAGGTGGCATCCACTTGGGGTGTTTTTGTTTATAGACCAGTGGCTGTTTCTATAGAGGCGGGACTGTGCCCAGGAATGCCAATAAGAAAAGGCACAAGAACCCCATCGGGGTCTTGGGGAACTACAAAGGCCTTTCTCTCTGAGCAGGAACAAATGCAAATGAGGCGAGGGCTCCGTGGGGACAGTGGCACACAGATGACCACCGGGCTGCTGGCTCCTCGAAGGCCCGGGAAAGCCTGAGTGTCATTCCCGGTAGTCACCGCTGAAGCAGAGAGTCTTTCTTGGTGAAAGCTGAAATCGCTATAATTTTTTTTAGGCATTGATGGCTGCAATAACATCTTTTAGCGGTAAGTTTCCTGTGTGCTACAAAACACCAGAAAGGATATCGCCTTAAACTGTGGGTGTCAGGCCTAGAAAGGACCTTATATCAGTCGCCCCAAATTCCAGCCTGCAGCCAGGCTCCAGGAGGACACTGGAGGGCCCCTTCTTGGGTTCACGTGGTGTTCCCTAGGCTTAAGCATCACTGGGTCACCTTCAAGTTGGGAGAGTTGTTGCAAACGGGTGTGCAGGGGTCACTTTTGTCCTACAGAAATGTGATGGATGTATTTCTGGAATTCAAAGGGCAGGTTCTTGGGGCACAAACTTTAGGGAGGATTGGTTCTCACCAGACCATCCGGGGCCCAGGCTTCAGAAACACAGCCAGCAGCTCCATTTCCACGATCTGCTGAGCTGTGTGTCCCCACTGAAATAGGTGTGGGGACAAGGTGAACGTCTGCCAGATGGCACGCTTCTGAGGCCCCGATGGAAGGGCACGCAAGAGGCATCCAACCTGCTTGGGCAAAAGGGCAGATGCGATGTCACGAGAAATCCCCGCCTCGACTCAGAAACAAGGTGTCCCTCAAAGGGAAGTGAAACTGTGAGGTTTGAATAGATTTACTGGGAAAGAAAGGAACTAAAGAGGGGGTTCCCGCCCATCCCCCAAATAGTCAATATCAGTCTTCTACTGGGAGGTTTCTCACAAACAAGTTTAAATTCCAAGGTTCTGAGTCAGCTGGCACCAACTGCTTGGCACCCCACTGAGCTAAACAAAGCATTTTTGTGCCTCTCTCCTTTCCTACCTGTGGTTGGACCTCAGCTCTATTCTCTGATAACAGTAAATGCGGGTTCTGGGAGCGTGAGCCGCCTGCTCTAGGATTGGGCTTCTGAAATCCCGTGGGTCTGGGGCCCGAGCTGCGATCATCTTCTGTATCCTTGTAATTCTTGGAACTCATCAAAACTGTAGCTCCTGAGAGTCTGCCATTGAATCAACACAACCTCCAGAGTCCAGAAGGAAATTATTCAGTCTTATTGTGAGATGGTTCAGACAGTAAATGCTCCAGGAATGTCAGAAACTACGCCCAGTTCTCTGGAAGACACCGTTTCATTCATTTGCTCGATACAGGTTTACAAAGGACCTGCATGCTGTCTGTCACCTTCAACTTGCAGTCATTTCTAAATTGAAAGTAAGAAACCTGATATCTCAAACGGGGCTGCCATCCCCCCTAAAAGTGAGCTGAAAGGGCCTGCTTTGGAACTGGGTGTTCTCTGTACCTCTGAAAGGATTATACCTTTGAGTTAAGCCCCCTTTAACTTGGAGAGCTAACATGGTATTTACCAATGCGGGCATCCCAGACATACAGCGTTCAAAGGTAAACTAAACTCTGAAGATTGTCATACTGAAAAATAGTTTAAAATTCAATGATCGTACAGCTTGAAATTCTGGTTCTAGGCTGAGCTTGCAGCAAACAGCACTGACATTCGTGCCATTGTCAGAGCTGACAGGTCGGTGTGACAGTTGGGTTTGGGATCTGAACGCGTCCTAAACCCACCTGGCTGGACGTGTGCACTTTAGCTGAGAAGCACGCGTTTCTTTCTGCTCAGGGGGAGTGATAGCAGCCACTGGCTCTGCGTGCACCTGGCAAACGGGGTCACCAGGCGGCAGCCCATTGCTCATCTTAGGGTGAAGTAGGAATTCATCCATCTTGAAGCCAGCCACAGTGGTACTCGGGGTCACCCAGGAGTTTGCGGTCTCAAAATTCATTTGGTACCCAGCCAGGCAGCCCTCACAACTCAGCACGGGGAACCTCAGATTTAAGACCCAGTGATGTCAACATTTACATTACAGCCCAGGCTGATATGTCCCCACTTGTTCCCTGTCTTGATTCTGGCTGCCCCCCTCCCAGCCCCAGTGTTGGGGACCAGGATGCACCAAATGGCGGGCCAGTGCATGGGCAAGGTGGGCTTCAGCGGTAAGCTCAGCATCGTGTGTTGCGTTCCATTTCTCCCTACGGGTCAGGCCCTATGTGCTCATCTGCACTTGCTTTCTGAAGATGGAAAAGGGGCCACCGGTTAAACCTGACAAGCTCAGGAAACTGAAAATAACTGACACTTCACAACATAAGATGATGTGAAGATAAAAAATTTCATAACTAAGGTGGGCTGTGGCGGAAAGTCACATCTTTAGCCTGAAGCTTCCTTCATAAAGTGAATCTTCACCTTAAGTGAGCCTGTTTATTGTCTTTTTGCATCTAGGATAACATGCCCTTGGACTGTCAGTCATCCCTTTTTCCGGACCAGAGCAGGAAACTACAGAATCCCTCATTATTATTCTTGTCCCCTGATTACCATCTCTATGTGCAGCAAGAAGTGAACTATTAACTATTCTGTACCCACCTATGTGGAAGAAGTACCTGTCTCTCCAATTTACTTTTATCCAACCCCAGAGGTTTCCCCGCTTTGCTTTCTCTCACCCCCTTAATCTACCAACAGTGGATTTCATGTAACCCTTCTCCTTTGATTCTATGTATAAAATAAACTGCAAACCGCCAGTTTGCAGAGCATTTTCTCAATCCATTGAGATTGTGCTTCCCGGCAATAGTCAGTTTGGCTCAAATAAACTCTTATAAGCTTTCTCTTAGGCTGGATGTTTTTTCGTTGACATTGCCATGTGCCCTTCACTGGGCAGGTCTCAGTCTTGGCTGAGACTGAGCTTGTAAATTCCAGTCCATTCTAAGACTTTATTTTTTAATCAAATTTTATTAAGACAGATCCACAGTCCCGGCAGGTTTGCCACGGTCAGCATGTATAGGAGGCATGATCATCTTCTGTTCAGCAGCAGCTGCCGCCCAGTTAGAGGTTGAATTTTCTAATACTGTTCTTAAAGTTATGTATTCTGTTTTTATTTTCTGCTAGTAATCACTAAGTTACTTTGATAAATAACAACATTCACTTATATTTCTTCAAAACAACTCCTTCCCCACTGTTGACCTGATAAAGAGGATAGCTACTAAGGGCTCCTGGTGGCTGACTGGGCTCAAACTTTGAAAACGGAGCCTAGCAACCATTACTAAACAGGGGCCTCTCACACAAGCTGGGGCTTTAGGGAGAAGCCTGCATTCAACTGCTTGTGGCAGGCACTGGACTGCCTGCTTGCCTGAGCACTGTTCCTGCCATCTGAGCCAGCCCTTATAAAGTACTTCCTGGAATCACATTTAAACCAATAGGACTGAGACTTTTCCCCATCCAGTCAGAGTGGCTCCACGCTGACAAATCAGGACAGTGCTCTTTGGACCAATCAAACTGTGAGGATTTGGAGTCTTCATTTGCATGAGGATGGACCAATCAGGGACCAGGGGTGGGAAACTCACTGTATACGTCAGCTTCCCTCTGGCTATGGGAGTGCACTTCGATTTCTACCAAAGGCTAAACCCTGTAGTTCCCTGGCTGGAGTCACAACTGAGGAGCTACAACACTGGAGCAGAGCAGACTAGACCAGGCCAGACCAGATGGGACTGGAGCTGTCTAGCTAGAGAGCTGCCTCCCCTGAGGGCCACCTTGCAGCCATGTTGTATCACAATCAAGCTATTTGTACTGAATGAAGTTTTTCTTCACTGCACCCCCAAATTGGAGATTGCTGTTGACATAATAGAAAAAATTCTAGTTTTCTTTCTATATGCAGACAGTCCTTGACTTATGATTCAACATATGACTTTTCAGCTTTATAATGGTGCAAAAGCAATGGGCATTCAGTAGAAACTGAACTTTGAGTTTTGATCTCTTCCCTAGTGATAGGTGGTGGCCTCTCGTGATGCTGGGCAGCTGCAGGTCCCAGCCAGCTCCACCATCACAAGGGTTAAACAATGGACACTCTACAGTGCCCTGTGTTGCCAGCATGTTTTGGATATTGTTTTGGGGTTTTGCATCCCATTGTGTCTACAAAACCCCCAACTGTGTCTCATGATTCTGGTGAGGAAAAGAGGAAGACGTTACTCTTGAGATGAAACAAGATAAGAGCCAACTATAGGCTGTACTGAGCACGTTTAAGGTGGACTATAATGTTTGGTAGATTAGCGTATTCAATGCACTTTTGACTTAGTGATGCTTTCAACTTACAATGTAAGCCTACTGCACATTGAGGAGCATCTTTATTTTGTGATTGTCTATTTAACAACAAAATTTTACTGTGTAGTTACTCAAATTTATTTTCCATATCTTGTGGCATATTCTCAATAGGACTCATCCTCTAAGAGTGATTTTAGAGGGGTGTGTGGGTGCCATGTTGTGGCCTGTTATACCATAATCATCCTTACTTTCTAAAATGTTTTGATATTTGTGACACCCACTGTGTAGCAGGGTCTTGGGGTTACACCTGATGTTGACATTCATTAGACTCAGTAGGTACACTTTTGCACCATTGAGCTTCACAGAAAGATGCAGAAAAACAAACGTCAGCATGGAAGCATTTGGGGTGCCATCAGAGGGAGTCTTCACAGTGGTCCAGGAGCTCTTCTTTAATCCTCCAACTAACAAGTCAGAGGACAAGGACAAGATGGGCCTTGGGGCCACTACAAGGTACATGCAAATTCCAAGAGTCACATCCCACTTGGGGTTGCCCCCATTTCTGTTTCCCACCAGCAGTAACAATCCTGAGCAGGCTCCTCCCAGTTTAGATGTCATTTACCAATCACGACGGTGCTCGCTGGTCACACAACCATGTTCCAACTGCATCAGGTTCCCTGGGGATCGGTGTCAGAAGTTACCCTGTTTATTTTCCCAAGGAGAAGGAGAAATGGCAGCTTGTTTCGTCGTCAAGGATAGGAAGAATGGATTTCCAAGGAGTCATTCAGGCATCAGGCAGAGGACACTCATTTTCAGGCAGTACAAAGTCAGTCTATGTGATTGTAGGAAATGTTCACCAAACAAATTATTGTTAAAAGTGAACTTTTGTCTACTTCTTAAGCACTCTCTAACGATAACAAAAGTTGCTGATAGGTTGGCTCTCAAAGACAACTTCAAAATATTCTTAAAAGTAGATGTGGTATAAATAATGTTCTCTGATCATAGTGCAACTGGTAATTCACAACAAAACTATGAAAAACACCACATATGTCTATAACATAAATTTATGGGAATTAAGTCTTAAGCTGCTGATACATATATAAATTTATAAGACAAAGGAAAGCAAATGCATTAAATATCCAAATTGTTCAAAACAACGAGACTAACAAGGCAGCAGCTAACACAGATAGAAGCAGAAATTCTAGAATTAGAAAGCAAAATTGGTAGATCAAATAATTCTAATAGCTTTACTTTTTAATGAAAAAACTGGATAAACCGTTTCTTTCCTACACTATTTCATGAATAAAAAAAAGGAGAAAGTATGGGGTAATAACCACAGATACAGGGGAAGCTGGAAGTATCACAGAAGACCACTTTGCTCAATTCTGAGAAAGTAAATTTGGAACCTTGGATAACACAGGTGATTTCCTAGGTCAATTCCCTGGAGGAGAAAGAAAATGCAGACAGATGGTCACAGGATGGACTCTTATTCTGTTTTACAAGCCTCACGTTGCAGTGCTTAAAGCCACAGAGGTTCATTTACCACGGAGCCACACTCCCAGCACAGATCTGCTAGGGGTTCTAACACGATTGTCACTCAGGAACCTAAGCTGACGGAGCCGTCTCAGTCCTAAGGTGCCGCCAACGTGGCATGTTTCCATGACTACCAAAACATGGGAAGGGGAAACGAACTGACCCTTCCCTCTTAGATGCTTCTGCCAGGGAACAACGCATTCTGCCTTCAAGAAGGCAGGGAAATGCAAGCGTTGCATGTGTCCCAAAGCATGGGAGGCCTGCGTGTTGGTGGCAGCATCTCTGACAGTGTTGTCCCCAGGGCAGAAATGGAGAAAGTTCGAAAAAGAGCTGCCTCTCAGGACTTCACCAGGTGCAAACGGTTTCACAGTGAGTTCATGGCCTTTACAAAACAGATCATTAGGGTGCTATGTAAACTATCTCAGAACACACACAAAAAAGGCAAATGTTGAACTTCCTTTTGTAAAGACAGAATAACATGGAGTGCAAAACCAAAAATATCACAATAATGAGAAGCCTGGCAAATTTCACACATTAATATTGATGAAAAAAAATCTCCAATAGAGTGCTAGTTTATATTCCAAAACCACACAATTAAAATTGGATTTTTACCAGGAGTGCAAAGATGATATAATTCATTGATTAAAATGATGAAAAAGAGAAATATTATATGGCTACCTCCACAGGTACTAAAAAGGCATTAACAAAAATTAAAGGTTCCTGAAAAATAATCTTAAGAAGAATGCTGAAACTTCATTAAACGGAGTGTTTTAATATGTTAGATAGTAGATAAATACTAGAAAAAAAATTCGCTTAAAAACAGGGACACTGTAAGTACTATTATTTAAGAGTGAAAACGTTAATTTAGATGGTCAGGGAGCTCTTATTATTAGTACATGACACCAAACCCATTAATTACAGAACTCGACTCTTTGGAAAACTAGGCTTTTGTTTTTGTTGCTGTTGTTTTGTGTGTTTACTTAACATCACCTGAGGATGTGGATAGGCTCGGAGCCTGCCCGAGATTTCCTCCAGGGGCAGAGAATATATCAGCCCCACAGAGTGAGTGTGAGCGAGCCGTGGGAAGAAGGGCATACAGCATGAAGTTTTGTGGCTGTGCTTTAAAAGTTTCCTTGTTCAGTAAACAGGCAAATGCATATCTTAGAATTAAACTTAACAAGAAATGTGGAAGGCCTCTCTCTCTCTCTCTCTCTCTCTCTCTCTCTCTCTATATATATATATATATATATATATATATATATATATATATATATATATATGACACTCTGACCCAAAATCTCTCTAAAGAAAATAAAAAGACATATGTTGAATAGGAAAATTCCGCATCATCAAGATACCAATTCTTCTTTAATTAATCTAAAATTTTAAGAAGATCCTAATAAAAAGCCTAACTCTCTTGAGAGAAGCTGGTTATATTGTCAGCAGGGAAAACTCAATGAGGAGTAATAGCCAGAAAACTTCTGGGAAAGGAATGCTATTATAATGAGGAACAGCTTTGGTGAAGGAAAAATAAATGACAAAGTTAAGGGACACAAGTATCAAAAAACCCAGATAGACTAGAGCTCCTGAGTTAGGTCTCAATCGAATGTTGAGGAAGAGTCGTCCAGAGTTTCTCACAGCCCCTCAAAAAGTATTCATTAAATGCCGGCTTTCAAGAAAGAACGGTTAGCGGCCCAGGGGATGTAACAGTAGAGAAAAGGGAGAAGACCCAGCTCGGTGCTTCTTGATTTCCATAACCGACCCCGTGGGCACTTGGTTTTCCTCTTCCCTTGATCTGACTTCCCTCTCGTAGGCTTTGAATTCACACAGGCTGAGTGAGCCTTCACCCTGAGCTCCAAGAAAAGCAGAAGCTGGGGCCTGAGTCTTTGCAGCGTGGCGCCCAGCGTGTCATGTGCTCTCTAATATCAGTGAATAACAAGCCTTTTTTGTTTAGAGTTTCCTGATGGTCTTTGCCGAGGGTGTCTTGCAATCATAAGAACCACAGGTGACATGGGTCTTTTATCGTCTAATTTGCACAGGCCTGGGTGGGACTAGGGACAGCCCCTTTTGCTAATCTGCACATTTCTATTTTCTGCCTTCTTAGCAGCTTCATGTGGCTTAGGTCAAGTTCCCAAAGGCTTTTGAATCTGCCAGACACCTTGGGAGTGAGACAGCATAACCTGGCAGGACGCCGCCCTCTCCACATGTGTGTGTGGTGGAAGCCTCACGCGGAACCAAAGGTTGTGTGAATTGAAGGTAATAAAGGGCTTTCCCATTTGAAAGCGAAGAAAGAGTGATTGGAATACTAGCAAGAGAGAGCTCAGCATTTTCAGAGAAACCAGGCACAGCCTTGGAGACATTTCTGAGAAACCTGAGCGGTTGGAAGACGGACACCCAAACTGAAACGCATGCTGCCGGATGAAACACAAACAGCGTTTAGAAAGGCAGCCACGCTCGTATTCCAGGACCAAGGCAAGCTCTAATCCCTTTCTCCCTCTGGTTCTTACAGATCTCTCCTGAGCACCACCGTCCTGCCCTCCTGCGTGGGAGCCGAGGAGCCTGGCTTTGGGGGCGACCAGCATTCCCTGCCCTCGGCCAGGCCAGGCCCCCATGCTTGTGTGGCTGCTGCTGACCCTGGGTGAGCAGATGGCTTCCCCTGGGACGGGGCACCGCGCCTGGGGACAGACGGGGCAAACCAAGGCGCTCTGTCCCTGGTTCCCTTTGGGGTGCACAGACAGATAACAAGCGGTGGAAAATGAGCCGAGCTGGGCTCCCAGGAAAAGCAAAGGGCCCTGATGGCAGCCGTCAGAGGCGGCCAAGTGTGTTACCTTTGGCTTCTCGCCCATTCTTCTTTTATCACCTCTAAGAAGCTTGGGTTTTTCTAGCTGCCAAGCCACAACTCCAAAGCCATGAGATAAATGATAACTTCTAAGATTTAGGCAGGTCGGGGAGGACCTACTGAGACATGTGACCCCCCTTCCTGAGACTTGAAGCCAATATTTTAACCAGAGGTTGGAAAAGTGGAAGGACCAACGCCTAAGAAAGAAGAGGAGGCTCGGCCCCCCACTCCAGCCCCCCCTCTACCCCAAGAGTTCAGCCAGAGAAGGAGAGAGGGCAGGAGGGGAAAGAGGCTAAGAGGCAGCAGCGGAGGGATGAGCTGGGGTGTGCCGACGAACCACCGCTGTTTATGAAATACACCACCAGCTCTTTTCTGTCATTTGGGGGTGATGAGTGCTTTAGCATGAGAACAAAGACATGGGGAGGAGGAACTGAAGAAGCGGTTGGGGCTGGGATGTCAGGAAAGCTCTCAGACAGTATCTAACTGCAGAGGTTTGAAAACCAACGCTCTGTGCTAATCTTTAAACCTTGGCTCCCTTGCAGCCTCCGGACGAGCACAACCAGGTCAGTCCCCTGTCTCTGCGTCCCTGCTGGGCTCTGGGCGTGGGTCCTCTTGGCCAGCACGGCCTATTCCCGTAAATGATGGCTGTGGAGACACGGCAACATGGGCGGTGTCGCCCCTCTGAGGTCACAGCCGTTGGTACGGCCCCGGCGAGCAGGCCCTCCTGCGATTTCTCCGGACTTCAGGTCTTTCCCACCCACCAGGATGCCTCCGTGTAAGGACCAAGGGCTGGGGGCATCTGCTAATGCTGACAGGGCCTCAGACCCGGCCTCCTTTATTCCCTAAGGTCCCTCCCTCTGCCTGTGCAAGCCAGTGCCACAATCAAAGGACATAGGATTAACTCCCATCCACAGCAAAAAGGGCTGCTGCCAAATCTTTACACACCCCGAAAAGGATCTCCTGTCAGTGTCATGCTTCAACTTCCGGTCCCGTCGGTCAGTTACAATTCCACTCACCAATGTGACTTCCCAGGCAGCCATGCCCCTCCATCTGATCCTTGGGACCCCTCACTTGTTACTGTGCCCAGCTTGGGTGGGGAGGCCGGCCAGGCTGCCTTCCGCACAGAATCTCACACTAAGCAAGGCATCAAAGCAATGAAAGTGACCAAGTCTTGTTCGCTCCATTTTAACAACCAAGTAAAAAGTGGTTGTTCAGAGTCTAGAAACTGCTTCTGAGGTATATGCGTCCCAG
>NW_017732606.1:292277-294402 GCF_001890085.2 Hipposideros armiger
CACCCTGTTTCCTGTTCAGGAGCAGCTCCCAAAGCGTCACTTCTCCTCGATCCTCCATGGTCCCCAATCTTCAAAGGACAGACGGCGACTCTCACATGCAAGGACCCCCATTCTCCAGCCCAGGGATATTGGTATCATGACAAGGAGTTTATAAAAAAGTCTGAAAAGATTCAAATAAAGAAGACCGGATGTTACAAATGCAAGACCGACAGGTCTTCTGTTAGTGACCTCGTATGTGTGGAATTTTCATCTGGTAAGAAAAGCCAGGGGGAGTCTCTGAAATCCAGCCCCTGGGCAGCATGTCTGCGGGAGTCCCGGCAGCCCTCATGTAAACAAGGGGGGGTTGAGGGGGGTGCTCAAGGGACCGACCCCAGTGGGGAGGACAACAGGCTCGGGCTACGTTGTCCCTCTTCTCAGACACCTAGAGAAGTGTCGGTAACCCGAAGTCACCAGGTCTGAAGAAAGGCATGGTGTCAAGTCCTCTTTTGACAGTCAGTGTGGGAATTTCGTAAGGACATTTTCCGGGAACTACTTCGTTGTCCTGGGACAAGGGAGAATCAGGCCCTGGGACCACAAGGAGATGTCGATGGGGGACGTGTGCACAGGCCTGGAGCAGTTTCCTCGTGGGCAGGAATGGGGGCTCGGAGGAGGAAGTGGCAGAGGATGGACTGTGTGTGTTCCTCCCCGCTCTGCAGGCTGGCTGGTCCTCCAGGCCCAGCACCCTGTCTTTGAAGGAGATGACGTAACTCTGAGATGCCAGGGGAAAGATGATGAGACAATCAGGGAGAGGAATTACTACAAAAATAGGGAGAAACTTGATGGTACTCATAATTTAAAGAGCATCACAGTACGTTCAGTCTCCAGGGACAGTAGCACTTACTACTGTACTGCTTCTGGGAAAAGTCTTTTGTCATGGACAGTAACTTCGTCCACTTTAAAGATCCCAGTTCAAGGTAATGACTACAAGCCTGTGGGTAGTGGGGCATGGTAGGGAAACAGCGGGTGGGGACTGAGGGGGTGCTTGTCCGTGGGGGAGCATGGAAAGCCTCGTGTGGCCCAGCCGTGGGAGGGAGAGAGAAGTGGTCGCCTGCTCAGGGCTCTCGTTCCTGGTGGCTGTGCTGAGAACGCAGGCGAGTGTCGCCAGGAGCCCTGAGCCTGTGCCCGATCCTGTTTTGTTCTCTCTAGAGCTGTTCCCACCTCCTATGCTGAAAGCCAGCCCCTCCCAGCCCAAGGAGGGGAGCCCGGTGACCCTGACCTGTGAGACCAGGCTCCCTCCGCAGAGGTCAGATGTCCAGCTCCAGTTCTGCTTCTTCAGAGAAGGTCAGGCCTTGGGGTCGGGCTGCAGCAGCTCCCCGGAACTCCAGATCCCGGCCATGTGGAGTGAAGACGCAAGGTCTTATAGTTGCCGGGCTCAGACGGTGACTCTCAGTGTCACGAAGAGAAGCCCGTGGTCCCACATACATGTGCAGAGTGAGTGTCTGGGGGCTGCTCTCCCAAAGCCAGAGCTGGCACAGGAGAGCAGTACAATGACATCTGCATCCTGGGACGGTCATCAGGACAGGGAGGGTCGTCCAGCTGTCCTAGCGGCCTCTTTTTAGGTTCGACACTGGCCTAGCTTCCCCAGAACACTCTCTTCTATCTACCTCAGGTAATAGTAGCTATCGACCTCTTTCTGGGGGCCCAGTCCTGTGGGGGCTGCAGACGCATAAGGGACGTGCTCTCTCACGAGTCAGCGGGTAGCTAGGGGCACAAACCTGCCGTCTTCAGAGGTTCCTACGGTGCTTCCATTGTTGACCGAAACACATCAGAAAAGAGGACGATCACACGAACTAAATAAAAAGAGTCAGAGGAGAATGGAGAAGGGTCGGAGAGGGGGTGGGATTCTGAGTAGAGTCTCTTCAGGGCAGAAGTAACATTCCCGCTGTTGTGTCTAATTTTGTGGTCCATCTGGTGCCTTGAAGATTCCTTAGAGATAAATGTCCCTAAAATGTGACTGCAGCCAACACTAGGCTTAAGATCAAAGTCCCGGGGCCCACCTTCCCCACGGGTGGGAACTGCTGTGGAGAGGGCTGGGGAAGGGGTGTTTCTCTCTTTATAACAAACGACATCATTAGTTCTTTGGACC
>NW_017732606.1:297307-298306 GCF_001890085.2 Hipposideros armiger
CTGTACACGTAAAATTGGTTATAATGGCAAACTTTAGACTGTGTGTATTTTGCTGCAGTGAAAATAATCGGGAGAAATAGGAGGATGCGATGTGGACGAAAAGGCACGCAGAGAAACGCAAAGTACATGTAGACTTAGCCCCGAGGCCCTTAGCTTCCGGCCCAGGTTACTGCATATTGCAAAGGATACACAGGAGACCCAGACCCAAGCCATCGTTTTGATTTGGCGGGAGCCCTCCACGTCCAAAAGCAGAGCTTGGCATTTCCGCCCTGATGAGGCAGCTGGTGTCACCTGTCTTGTTGCCAGCAGGAGGCATTTTCAGGTTGAATCATTGCCATTCAACAAATAGTCACCAGACTCCCTCCCGTTCAGCCAATCGCTGACGCAGAGCAGCACTGGTGGTCCTCACCCACCTTCTCTCGCCAGTGAAGCACGCAGCTTACACCTGAAGGAGTTCTTCACAGCCTGGTGGGGCCAGCAGTCTTACAGTTCACATTCTATATTAAGTGTTTATTAATAGTCTGTGTGTTAGTAAAATGTAAGGATTTTCTGTTCCTCCTGGCTGCCCTAGTTCTATAATAACCAATGAAAATGGAAGTCATGGATGCTAGTGCTGTATCTGGGTGTTTTTGTACCAATCTGGATCGATTCAGTCATCCATTCATTGAGGAATTCTTACCTGCCAGGCACAGTTTCAGCAGCCAGAGGTACAATGAATGACCAGATGAGTCCTCATCCTCATGAAACTCGCATTCTATTGAGGGAATCAGATATACAACAATGATAGATGATAGAGAGAGATAACTAGATAGATGGATAGATAGATAGATGGATATAGATAGAGATAGATAGATAGATAGATAGATAGATAGATAGATAGATAATAGATACTATATTTTGCCATGTATAATGTGCACCCATGTTATTGACCCAAACTTTCTGGGGGAAAAAATCTTTCACTTTAATTTTTTAATTCAAATTTTATTTGTTTACATTTAG
>NW_017732606.1:302071-305457 GCF_001890085.2 Hipposideros armiger
TGCGTCTATGTTCATGAACGATATTGGTTGGTAGCTTCACTTTCTTGTCGTGCCTCCTTCGGGTGTGATATCAAGGTAATACCTTAGTTACCACTCCCTTTTGTAGATCCATATTTCTACACGGTATCTTTTCTTTTGGCCTAAAGGACTTCTTTTCCTTAACATTTGTTATAATATGGGTCTGTTGGTGAACTTGATTGATAGCATTGCTGAAGTCTTCAATATCCTTACTGATTTTCTATCTACTTGATCTATCAGGTGTTGAGAGAGGGGTATTGAAATCAGCAACATTAATTTTGGGTTTGTCCATTTCTTCTTGCAATTCTATCAGGTTTGCTTTATATATTTTGAAGCTCTCTTATTAAGAGTTTAAATGTTTCAAGCTGTTATATTTTTTTGATGAAATGACCACCTTATCCTTATGAAATGACTTTTCTGTCCCTGGTACTGTCATTTACTCTGAAATATTCTTTGATATTAATGTAAGTAGTGTTAGCATGGTATTTCTTTATCTACCCTTTTAACCTATTTGCACCTTTAGATTTAAAGCGAATTTATCCTAAATAGCATGTAGTTAATTCTTGCTTTTTTTCTCCCATTATGATAGTTTCTACCTTTTACTGAGGTGTTTAGACCATTTACATTAATGTGATTATTGATAAAGTTAGGTTTAAGTTTACTATTTTGTTATTTGTTTTTCCTGTTTGTTCCATCTGGTCTTTGATTTCCTTTTCCTTTTTGTTTCTATCTTCTTTTAGACCAATTGAGTGTTGTTGGTTTTTATGATTCCATTTTATTTCCTTTGTTGGCTTATTAGCTATATAACTTTGTTTTGTTATTTTAGAGATTATAGTGTACATATCTAACTTATCACAGTCTGTCTTCAAGTGAGCTATTACTTCACATATAGCGTGAGAATATTACCATCATGCACTCCATATCTCCCCTCCCAGATATATTGTTATTATTCTGTAAGTAATCAATTATCTTTGAAAGAGACTTAAATATCATTTTTAAATTTTGTATATTTACTCACAGAATTACCACTTCCAATATCCTCCATTCCTTCTTGTGTACCCATATTTCCATCTGGTATCATTTTCTTTGAAGTATGGATCTACTGGTAATGAATTATTTCAGCTTTGCATGCCTGTAAAAGTCTTTATGTTGCGTTCATTTGTAAAAGGTACTTTTGCTGGCATAGAAGTCTAGGTTAAAATTTATTTTCTTTCAGCGTTTTAAAGAAGCTATTCTACTGTCTTCCTGTGGGTGTTGTTTCTATAAGAAATCTGTTGTCATTTCTCTCTTTGTTCATCTGTGACTGCTTTTCTTCCTGTCTGAATGTTTTTCCATGGATCAGGGAAACTTTGAGTGTACGGACTCTTTTATTCAGTGCTTGNCAAGAAATTTTAGGTAACAAATAATTACAAAACACAAGAACAGATACAAAGTACAAGAAATTTTATGTACCAGTAAGAAATTTATGGTATTTACACATCATAAGAAGGCCAAGAACTCTTTATCGTTGCAAGTTTGTTGTAAGTTCAACAAAACTGATTATCATATTCCAGGGAATTATTTTGCATATGGACATCGTTATTGATTTCTAGAGTTACACTTTTAACTCATAAGCATAAATAAAAGAATTAAAAACATTTATATACAGGTTTTGCACTCCAAGTTCACACTTTTGCAAATCAAATTCACCCTTTTGCAATCAAATTCACCTTTTTTGCAAATCTAATTCATCCTTTGGCAGATCAAATTTTTCCACAAAAATATTTTCTTAATCTTTGTGATAAAAGTAAATCCAATGTTAAGTTATTGTTAAAATTAAATGTTTTATTACATGTATTTATAATAAACATAAACTACTTATTTAACATCAGAAATACTTATTTACTTAAAGCTTCATTTATAATGGCTCTGCTGCCGCTGCTCATGGTAATTTCACATACGTATTCATAAAATAATTACTACAATCTGTAGGAGTAATAGTTGCAATGGAATAATTAATAGCATCTACTAAATGTTCATGGTTTGCTGGATCAGCCAAAATATTTCTTGCGCAGAACTTAATTTCTGAAAAAACTTCTTCAATGGGGTTCATCATTAAAGAGTATGGTGGTGCAAATACATAATAAAATGTGTCTTGTCTGACCAACCAGATCACATACTTCCTGGGTTTTGTAGAGGCTTACATTGTCCCAAACAAACCACACTCCCTCCAGATTATCTTCATCCAATTTCTGGAATTATCTCTGAAGAAATTTCGTCAAAAATATTTGAAGTTACCGTAGAATGTGCAATTACTTTATGCCACACCACTCCCTGAATATTTACTGCTGCAATTAGAGGAACATTTTGTCCTCTAATCATTGGCATGGTCACATGAGCTGGTTTATTAACTTTCAAACACACCTTTGTTTTTCAAAAATTAAGTTCTGTGCAAGAAATATTTTGGCTGATCCATCAAACCATGAACATTTAGTAGATGTTATTAATCATTCCATTGCAACTATTACTCCTACAGATTGTCATAATTATTTTATGAATATGTATGTGAAATTACCATGAGCAGCGGCAGCAGAGCCATTATAAATGAAGCTATAAGTAAATAAGTATTTCTGATGTTAAATAAGTAGTTTATGTTTATTATTAAATACATTCAATAAAATGTTTAATTTTAACAATAAGTTAACATTGAATTTATTTTTATCGCAAAGATTAAGAAAATATTTTTGTGGAAAAATTTGATCTGCAAAAGGATGAATTTGATTTGCAAAAAGGTGAATTTGATTTGCAAAAGGTGAATTTGATTTGCAAAAGGGTGAACTTGGGGTGCAAAACCTGTAGATATAGAATTAGTACTACCCATATATAATGGGCATCCTTAGTTTTCCCTCACAAATTTGGGCAAAAAAAGTGCACATTATACGTGACAAAATACGGTAATTAGATAGATAATTAGCTAGATCGATATATAAATAGATAGATGATAGACAGATAATTAGGTAGGTAGGTAGGTAGGTAGATAGATAGATAGATAGATAGATAGATAGATAGATAGGTAGACAGACAGATAGATAATCAGTACCAAACACCATGTAGAAAAAGCAAGGCAATTGGGAGAGAGTAACGCGGTCCTGCGTTAGGTAAGCATGGAAAAATAGGTTTGAGTCAGTAATGTTGAGAAACAAACCGTGCTTTTGGTTATAATTTCTATCAATAATAACAGCCAACATTTAGCAAGCACTTTACATACATGATTTGTATGACAATAGCTTGAGATATCATTATTATTAGCTCCATTTTACAAAGTCATAAACTGAGACTCAGAGAGTTTAAAATTTTTTAAGCACCATGATCATATTGCTAATAAAAGG
>NW_017732606.1:309175-327047 GCF_001890085.2 Hipposideros armiger
GAGAGGAAGAAATGGAGACTCGGGGAAGTTAGACAACCTTTTCAAAGTCATATGTCTATTAAGAGTGAAAGTTAGGGCTTAACTGAGGTCTCCCTTGAGTCCGTATTCTCTCTATTATGCTTCAGTGACTTGTAGAAGGCCGATCATACCTCCTACTTTCAAAATTACTTTGTATCTCATGACCTATCTAGGCTGGCCAGTAGCATACTAGAGTGCAGATATTAGAACCTCAGTGTTGAAGCTGATAATGTTTAAACAAAAAAACAAAAAACAAAAGCAAAAACAAAAAACAGATTGTGCTCGGTGAATATAACACCAAATAACACTCAGGAAGGAAAGATGGCCCGCCATAGTTTTATGTCACCCATGATGGCCAGAGCCCAAGAGGTTCCGTCTTCCAGATGTAGGGGACATGTCTTTTTAAATAACAAAGTCAACCAAAACATTCTGACGGTCCACCAACCCGAGAGTCTCTGCCTTTCTCATTGCAAAGTCTGGGCTCCCCTCACAGCAGTTGTCTTCCTCATGACTGACCACTCTTCTCAGGGAGAAGCATCGCCCTTCCACATTTTTTTGAAAATGAAGAACTCTGCTCCTTATGCCTGAGCATATCCTACAAGTTCCCAGAGGGAGTGATCTATTGTTTGACCCTATACTTGAACCTGGCTTAAAGTTCCAGTAATGTTGACTTGCCAAATACTTGATTTGTGGCAAGCCAATTAAACTCTCCAAACCCCAGCTTCTTGAGCTGTATAATGGTCATAATAAAAGTATTTCCAAAAAAAAAAAAAAGTATTTCCCTTTTAGGCACCATGAGATCATCTATGTAAACTGCTTAGCACAGTCTCTGCCCCGTGTCACTTCAGGGAGTGTTAGCTTGTATCACAAATGGCTGCCCTCTGGGTCTGTTTTACCGTTTACAGATAAGGAGATAGACTGGCTCAGGTGCACCCTGGGACTTAACCTGCCTGCAGGGAGGAGACTGGTTGTTGACTGACGTGGACTGCAGCGGCTCAGAGGAGAAAGAGGCCAGGGTCATGTTTGCACGCCTCTGGTTTGACCCAGGACACCTGGTTCCCTCACACAGACATCATAGGCTGCACTGGTCAGCCATCTGCCATGGGAGGTTAGGCTGAGTATGTCCAATTTGGACAATGACCAGTGGCTCAGTGAGACGGGTCTTGGGCAGCCAAGGTCAAGGGTGGCAAGCTGGGACGAGGCTTGTGCTGAGTCAGACAAGAGGAATTTTCATATTTCAGTGACGGTAGAAAACCACTCTGTTTGCAAAGCGGATGGAGTGGGCTTCCAGATGAGGTTTAGCATGAGGTAATCACCCACGGTAAAATTTTCACTTTGTCATTCTTCCAGTCCTCAGAGGATGTGCTGTAATCTGTTCCGTTGTCGAACAAGTTTCTGTTGATCTGTAGTTTCAACATTCTAGGCACTGGGAAGACAGAAATATGGGGGACGAGGTTTGCAGCCTCAAGCAGCACCTGCCCTTTCATGAAGGAGAGAGTTAGAAGCAAACACAGAAATAGATAATTACAGCACAATGGAGTGATTTTCATATCGCAGGGGTTTGTGTGCATGGAGATAGGCACTCAGCTCACCCTGTTGGCATCAGGGAAAGTTCTGGAGGACGAAAGGTAAGCTGGAGTTTGCCAGGTGAGAAAGAAGGTAAGAAGGGGTATGAAGAAAACAATATGCACCCCATGTTGTTGAAATGGACTTGTAAGTGTCACAGGTAAGGAGGGGTCCGAGTTCCTCGTAACAGCCCTACGGTGTCATCCCCTTTGAGGCAGTTGTACTGTGTCATCCTCTCATGAGGGTCCAGCGTTGATTTCAGTTCCTCTGAGGCCTCAGTCTCCATGTCTGCCCCTCAGGGCTGTAGTCAGAAGAGAGAGATGGGGATGGGAAATCACTGGCCTAGAGTTAAATGTGAAGTATCCTCTGCTACTCAGTCACAAGTACTTAGAGGACGGTTACTGGTTGGACAACAGTTCAGAGTAAGTGTGAGTCTGTGCGAATGTCTTTTAAGACCCGCCTTCTCTATCTGTAACGTGATGTTCTCTGAGATTTTCCTTAGCCGAGACCTAGAATGAACCTGGGAAAGAATATTTAACCCAGAGCCCATGATCCACATGGCTCACTTACCTTCAATGTTCCTTGGTTTGTTTTCCAGGAGGACTTTCTGCCACTGGAACATCTAGGTGAGGTCTGCTTCCTGTGCTGCCAACATTTTCATGATTTGTTTGTATCCACTAGACCAGAACGTGGAGTTGTGTACATTACAGAACATTTTACTTGACTTCCTAGTCACATTTTCAAACTCATGAGGTCCAAGAATGTGACTAGGAAGGCCACTTACAACCACAGCTGTGACTCCTACGTGTGCACAGAACTGGCGTTCTTTGCGCCCGGGCTGGTTTGAGTAGACGACCTGCCCCTGATGTCTGAAGGGCACCACCTCCCCTAGGGTTGCAGTTCATTCTTTCCCTCACCAGCCATCTGCTCACTCACTCGCTCATCCAGGGATTGAGCACTGAATGCCAGCCATGTTCGATTCACAGTAGTAAGGGCAGGAGGAAATGAAATTGGAAAAAAAAAACACAAAAATTCCTGAAGACCCTTTATGGTATCGTCCAGGAAATGTGGATTATTGTAATATGAGGTAGAAAATTGAAACAGACCACTTAAAAAAGACAAAGGTCAAGCTCTGTGGGAATGGGGTCTTTGTGTAGCAATGCTTAAGAACTTAAAGTTTTGAAAATAGTAGAACGTTAGGCAAATGCAAGTGCTTACTCATCAAAGGCAACCTGAAAGAAACTGTGTGGCTTTCTCCCTCTGACCTTGCCCCAGTGGCCACACCCCTGCTTTCCTGAAAGAGCCATTCAGACTCTTAGAGGAAGTAGCCGTGATGTTTGTACATGACCCATGCTGGGCTCTTCGTGGATATTGGTTTTCCTGGGACTGTAAGTGATTTTCTCCCTTTCCTCTCCCCCCTGTCACAGTTACGGCCCCAGAGCGAATCAGGGGCACTCTTTGACCACGCCCTCCAGCTCAGACTCCCGAGAGCCCCCCTGCTCCAAACCAGCCCTCATGGAGCTGCAGTCTGTGTACAGCAATGGTGAGGGCTTCCTAAGGGCAGAGGGCTCCAGGGAAGGGCCAGGGAGGACGGGAGAAGGGGACATGCTAGGACCCAGTCACATTCGATTGAAAAATGGCCGTCCCGACACAATGTCAGGGATGGAAAGTGGTTATGGGGTTGGTGGCTGGAGAGAGTCTTCAGTGCGGGCTCTGGACGACAGCCCACTGTGATCTGTTCTCTCACAGTGAACCCTGGGCACGGCGACCTCATTTATTCCCAGGTCTGGAGTATCCAGCATACGAAAGGAAATCCAGGTGAGACACCTTCCTGATGAGCAGAGGTCGGGTGGCAGTGTGTTGTCAGGTGTTGTCATCTCAGATCTGAGACCAGCATGGAGGAAATGGCCTGCTCATCGTGTACTGCCAACCTGATAATCATGTCACTTCCCAATTACCTGTCTACACTGCCACCTCTGCCCACAGACTCTGAGGACAGACGCTATAGTTTTTCACTGACATCTAGTACAATGCCTGGAAAACGAGGCCCCCTCAAATACTTTTTTGCATAAATGAACATAGTTGCTAAATTAAGCCTCTCATAATCTAACGCGAAGACCATTGTAATTCTCTTAACTGGTCTCTTTACGTCTAACCTTACTCTCCTCCAAGGTTCCAACAGTCGGTTTCCAGCACAATCTCTCTCATGTGCACAGCTGATCACATGATTGCCTAGAGGAACTGTCTTCAATGACCTTCCATTCCGAAGCTTGACTCTTGCCCCCTCTGCGTGGTGGCCCATCCTCCGGCCTCTGCCCAATGTCCACTCTCTCGCCATACTGAACTCTTGGCGTTTTCCTGGCCATACTGGGCTGTTTCACGCTTTGGTGATTATTCCTCCTGAAGTATCCTTTCCCTTACCTAGTTGACATGGTGGTCCCTGCTCACATTTCAAAATACAGTTTACGCAGCACTGTGAAACTTACAGCGACTCCCACCAGCCCTCCCTACGTCCTAACCTGGGAGGAGCCGATCACCCGGTGTGGTAACTGCACTGTTCAGCGTGCCTGTCTACCTTGGTGCCCACAAGACTTGTCACATTGGTGTCCGTGTCAGTTTCTCCCCTTAAAAACTACAGAGTCCTTGATCAAGTGGATTTTGTGCCATTTCTCCCTCCTTAGAGCTTACCAATGCTTAGGGGAAGATCGCTGTTCAACGAATGCTGATTGGCCGAATAAATAAATGAAAGGGATTCAAAGAAGCCCTCGGGAGGATAGAAGAAGTGCACACACTTGATTTTTTTTTTTTATGCTCCACAACAAATCGTGAACTTTCTGGGAAACTGCTGTGTAGCCTGAGAATGCCAAGCCCTCTCTGACCTCCAATTTGCCTCTGCGAAGTGAAGTGAATCGTTTTTGCCACCTTGTCCCAACAATCAGTACAGTCAGAGGCCCTGGTGGGGAGTGGGCTGTAGGAGGCTTCTCTGCTGGGGCTGTCATAAGTAGAAAAGAAAGAAGCAAATGGTCAAGGAAATCGCTCTTGGCGTTTGGTGGCAGGATAAAGGCTTTATTATATTAGTGTGAGTTGTGCTGGGCAACTTTGTGAGGACTTGGGATAATTCAGCAGAGGAAACGGTCCAGAGATGAGTCAGCAGAGGAAAGCCTGCCTTAGAAAGCACTGTGAGTATGTCATAAGCTAGAACACATCACCCACAGTCTAATCCTTTTTTTTTTCTCCTCTCATCCAAAAGAAAACTCACCAAGGATGCATCAAGAAGATAAAGTGAGTCACGATTCCTGCCTCCTTTCCTCTCTGCTCCTTCTCTGCGTTTCGGTATTTGCTGCCTGTACTTTTCTCCTCCAGGAACACGCAATCATCTATTCAGAGTTGAAGAAAAGACATCCAGATGACTGTGCAGGGCAGGCCAGCAGTAGAGGCAGAGCCCATGAAGACGCTGCAGAGAACTATGAGAATGTGACGTGTGCATCGTCAGCCTTGGAGCACTAGCCCCGTAGAGTGGCCCGCAGAGGCCCCAGGAGGAAAACAGCTTGGCCATTCTCCTTGTTCTTGTCCAGCACTCACCCTTGTTCCCTCCCAGCGAGCTGAGCTGTAGAAGATGTGAGGTCATGGGGAATGTCTGCCAACGTCCTCTGTGCCTGGGAACGGAGTGGGCAGCGTTTGAGCAAAGCTGCATTGTCTTCAGAGTAGATACCCACGTGGAGGTGTGAGGACCTTCAGCTCCTGGGCCTGTGGATTGGAGGAGGGGGTGTCACAACGGTGTGTGATCAGGACCATTTGATCTACGTGTGGTGGGAGCTGTTAGCCTACCATCTGTGTTTAAATTTGCTTTAAACCTTTTGTTTCCTTTTCTGTGTGGTTGATAGTGGCATTACTGAGGTTCTAGGCTATGTACTATGTTCCAGCTAGCAAGCTGCAAATGACCAAAAGAACTTATTCTGGCTACATATACACTATTCCTTCATGAGATATGTACCAGTACTAAGAATTTTTTTTTTTAAAAATAATGCAGTCTATTTGATGGGAGAGAGCTTCCAAATTGTCTGGTTAATTACGTTATGGAATGAATAGCGTTCCCTCAAAATTTATATTTTCAACCTCTAACTATGCTTGGAGATAAGGCTTTTAAAGAGGTAATTAAGGTTAAATGAATTAGAAGGTGGGCCCTAATCTGATTGGACTGATGTCCTTACAAAAAGAAGAGACATTAGCAGCATCTCCATCTCCCTTTGTGCACGCAGAAGAGAGGCCATGTGGGGGTAGAACAAGGAAACAGCCATCTGCAAAGCCCGCTGGGAGCCAGGAAGAGAGGTCTCACCAGAAGCCAGCCCTGCCAGCACCTTGATCTTAGACTTCCAACCTCGAGGACTGTCTGATGCTGAAGTCACCTAATCTGTGGCCTTTTGTGATGGCAACTAGAGAAGACTAATGCATATACATAGCCATACAGATGATAAATGATTGCTGATGATGATAGATGATAGATAGGTAGATAGGTAGATATGCCGATATACAACACACACCCATCCAACCCTCACAGTTGTGGTCTTGAAGATAATTCCTTTCTCACTGGATAAAACATTCCCATACCTGTAGGAGCTCAGTTTTACTGTTTAATTATTCAACATCCACTGTTTGAAGGCTACAGAAGCAACAGCACCAACCTTGGAAATTCAGGAGCGCCAATGATTGACATGACTCAAGTGGCAAAGCTTAATGTCCCTCAGGAGCCCTCATGGCCTGAGCTGGTAGTGGATGTGGAAATACAAGGCAACCAGTAGGCTCAAAAAGGGCACCCCCTCCCATTGCTTAAAGACTCCTAATCAATTCTTCAGTAGACTGACAAACATTGAGTGTTTGCCACTGAAGAAAAAAAAATTTTTTTTAAGCATTCCATTGTGCTTAAGTTTCAGGGAAAATGGCAGAATCACTTTTACCCATAAGTTTTGCTGAGGCAGGAAAGGAATAACTAAAATTGTTAGCCTCTATTACACTATAGTTCTGAAAACAAAAGACCTTAAGAAAAGCTAGTAAGTTCATTGATGACTAATACAATTTATGGATGTCATTGATTTTGCATCAGCCATTATTCATGACTTTGGTTAAATAATTTAATGATGTTTTGCAAACCTTGCAAATAACTTGTTCATAAAGGTAGTAAGTATATTTCAAATTTTATGCTTTTCCCCTTGAGAGTCAGAAGCTTAGATAACAGAAAGTATAACATATAGCAAAATTCTAGGTGCCCTTTGTTTGTGTCATCTGTGGAATCAGTCGTGTGGTGCTCTGGTGTGATCTGAAGCTGCCCACTGCGTGTGCTGGTTCTGGAGCCTCTTGGTAGGGGCCTCGGTGCAGGCCAAGGTCAGCCACTGCCTGTGCCCTGCCTATGGCCACTTGATGTGAGCTACAAAGCGATCTGCAGATGGTTGCCACTTGCGCTGGCCTTGGAGGCACCTGGGAGAGGCTAAGCTTCAAGCTGAGGCCAGCTGCTGCTAGTGCCAGGCTTGAAGCTGCTCAGCAAGTGGTATGTGGTATACCAAGGCCAGATGCTGCATGTTTGGGGTTTATGAACTTTTGAGAGATTTTAGGAAAGTCTGCAGCATGAGCTAAGATAGGCTGTTTGTATGGAAAGGCCACTGAAATTGGCTCACAAGTTGGGGGGTGGGGGTCTCAGGGAATCACCAGGGTAAGGTGAATGGTGTTAGCCAGGCTGGTGGAGACTCAGATATGGTGCCCGCCTGCTTCTGCATGCAGCGAGGGGGGAGGGACAATAGCTCAACAAAGGAACAATAGCTTCTGCCAGCAATTCTGCCTGGGAGAAAGCTGCCCCTCCAGCCCTTGTCCTGAAGCTAGACAACTCAGTTCCTCCCGTGTGTCCCTGGTGTCTTTCGAGCTGCTGCCCCATCACTGGAGCTCAGAGCAACTGAGTCTGTCAGCAGGTAAGTCTGTGCTCAGTTCATTTAAGAGAAGCGCCTGGGACTCCAGCTGTCCTCATCTCACTCAGCCACAATCCCCAGTGGTTTTCACAGCCAGAAGTTATGGGGACTTTTTTTCTCAGCACTGAAACCCTGGGTTGGGGTCCCCTCACTCCTCCAGGGGGACCTCTGCAGCCGAGATACCTCTCCCAATTTTTAACCATCACATAATAGGTGTGGGATCAGCTTGTTCTGCACCTCTGCCCCTCCTACCAGTCTTGATGTGGCTTCTTCTGTATGTTCTTAGTTTTAGGGTTTTGGTTCAGCTAGCCTTCAAGGGGGTTCTCAATGCTGGTTGTTCTGTAGTTTAGTTGTAACTTTGAAGTGGTTGTGGGAGAAGGTGAGCACAGCATTTACCTACTCCGCCTCTTGACACGAAGACAATACCATACTGTTTTAATTACGATAGTTTTGCAATATAATTTGAAGTCAGGGAACATGATGCCTCCAGCTTTGTTGTTCTTTTTCAAGATTGCTTTGGCTATGCAGGGTCTTTTACAGTTCTATGCAAATTTTAGGATTAATTATTCTATTTCTTTGAAAGATACTGTTGGAATTTTGATAGGAATTTCAGTGAGTATGTAGATTGCTTTAGGTAGTATGTACATTTTAATAATTATGATTGTTCCTATCCATGAGCCTGAAATAGAAGTCCATGTATTTGTGTTTCCTCAATTTGTTTCATTAATGTCTTAAAGTTGTCAATAAACAGATCTTTCACCTCCTTGGTTAAATCTGTTCCTATGTATTTTATGCTTTTGATGCAAAAGTAAATGGGATTGTTTTCTTTATTTTCTTTCTGACAGTTTGTTATTAGTGTATAGAAAGGAAACAGATTTTTTTGTGTGTTGATGTGGTATTGTGCAAATTTACTGAGTTGGTTTGTTTCACTCTATCTTCCCTGCCCTTTCAAGGGTTCTGTGAGATTCCAGAATGCTTCTGCAGCCTCTATACTCCCCAGTCTTGCCTTCCAAGTAAAGGGTCACTGGTTTGAACCTTCAGGACTTTGGCACTTGCTTTTGGAGAACGTGGAGCTCTCCCTAAAGGTGTGTGTAAGGATCTATGTTTACTGCCAGCTTCTTTATTCCCTTGGTTTGGTTTTGAATTTGAATAGGAAAGAACAAAGGATTTAAATTATCGTAGGGAAAAGAATTGATGTGAGTGACAGATACAAGGTATCCAACATGCCCATAAGTGGCATTCTGAAAGAAGCCAACAGAATAAGCACAAGTGAGAAAACGCTTAAAGGTAGAATAGAGATGAGAATCCAGAACACTGATACAGAATTGTGAGCAGAACAATAGTCTGATAAAGTTACTTCACTTGGGCAGAGATAAAGAATTCATTTGGGCAAAGAGTCAAGTCATGTGGAAAGGGAGAAAAGGCAGCCTTCAAACTTATCCATAGCTGCATTCAAAACTAGGAGACAATAGACCAATGTTTCAGGAAAATAAAGTTTAACCCAAGAATTTTAAACCTAGATATCTTTTAAGAGTAAAGGGAGAGACTTTCTAACATGCAAGAACTCAGTTCCTTTAGCACTCAGGAGCCCTTAAAAGAAGTGTGACTTAGAACTGGTGACAAGTGTTGATCAAATCCATTTAAATAGAACACTAACAGTAAGCAATGGTGAGAATTGTGGTTATAGAACTTGGCATAATGTTATAAGTTTTAAAAGTATAGAAATTACATTATTACTAATAAACATCAGGAGGTGCATGAGTTAAAAACTTATGGCAAAAGGTAAAAGTAGGCTGATTTCTTTCTTATTTAGCAGGAAATAAAAGGATATTGTCAAATCAAGAAAGAGAGCTGTGGGAGTACTAGAGTTGCAAAGTTAACCACTAAGAGAACTGAAAAGAAAGTATAGCCCTTTCAAAATATGTGTAATGTAATACACCCCTAAAAGAAAATACAGACCAGGGAGCAAAAGATAATAAAGCAATTTAAAAGAGAAAGTTTGATAGCATGAAATTCAACGACAGAGTTAAGACCGACATATTTGTTGTATGAATACATATATAAATGTGATAAATAATTCTATAAATAAATAGACAAATTTGGGATCTAAAAAATAAAACCCAGTAGGGTTTTGCATATATTATATGCAAGAAATAATTCTAAAACAAAGTGACATGAGAGGTAAGGTAAAATGATGATAAAACCAAATCAAGCAGACAAACAAACAAGAACCGGAATTATAACATTAATTCAAGCAACTCTAATTCAAGCATATATATATATATATATATATATATATATATATATGTATATGTCATAAAACAGGCCTTCTATAACAATAAAGAATATAATCTGCAACAAAGGTTGATTATGAGTTTTCATACATCAGATCATATAATTTTAAAAATTGACCAAAAGTATAATATAATTACTTTATAAGTCAACCATAAATATTTCATGAGAAGACCTACTTAATATATTTAATCAGCTAGCTATCTTCCAACCTGAAGGTAAAGAATCCACCTTTTTTTTTTTTTTCCTTAGCTGAGCCATCCTGCCACCTGTTGGCAGCTCAGCGGCAGCTCAGCTCGGGCCAGGAATCAAACCGCTGTTGCTCAGAACTCAAACTCTTGAGCAAGCTCTTAACCAACTGAACCACTCGGCCGGCCCAAGAATCCACCTTTTTTTAAAAGGCCCGTGGAATACTAAATGGCAATAACAAAAGACCATAGTAGGTCACAGAAAAAATCTCAATAAATATCAGAAAGTAGAATATATACACCATATCCTTGGATTAAAATGAAATGAATAATAAAATGTTATTAATAGCAAACAGAGAAAAATATAAAACCTACCATTTAAATATTTGGAGACCCTTTAAAAATTCCTCTGTCAAAGGGAAATCCAAACTGAAATGGTACACTACCTAAAACATGCTGTTTCAGAAATTATGGAATGGCTAAGGCACAGAAGAAAATTCACAGCTTTGAACATTCATGTTACTAAGTAGGAAAAAATGAAAAGATATAAACATTTAATTTCGTAATTTAGAAAAACAAAAATATGAGTAAGAAAAGCAGAAATTTGTAAATTAGAAAACAAGAAAAAGAAATGATAACTAAATTCAAGGGTTGATTATTTTGGAATAAATAAACAAATATCAGGAAATAAAAACTAGAGTTGTCCTGAGATAAGAAAAAAATTCTGAACACAAAAATCATCATAGTAAATATTTAGACAGTTGCCAAGGAACATTATTTAAAAAATCAGTATTAGATAGTTTCACAGCTAAATTTTTCTAATTTAAAAAAATGAGATGGTAGGGCTGGCTGAGTGGTTCAGTTGGTTAAGAGCTTGCTCAAGAGTTTGAGCTCTGAGCAACAGCGGTTCAAGTCCCGGCCCGAGCTGAGCTGCCGCTGAGCTGCCAACAGGTGGCAGGATGGCTCAGCTGGAAAAAAAAAATGAGATGGTTCCCTTTAAAGACAGGTAATCCCAAAGCTACTTAAATGGCCCTAGAGCACACAAAAATTAGAAGGATCCTTCCTAAATGTGATGACAGTTACATATCTCAAGGCAACAGTTAGATTTACATTTAATGAAGAATACTAAAATAACTGCCAGTAATGCTGGAAAAAGCAGGGAAATTTAGGATTGTTTTGGAGTATGTTTTAGTCAGGAAAAGATGGCTTGCATTGTGGTAGCAAACAATTCCAAAAATTGAGCGACTCAGCACATACTAATATAGCAGTACCTTCTAAACTGAGTTAATGCAAACCTTATAAGCCAGGAGCTCTATCCCAGGTACAACTCAAAAAAAAAAAAAAAAGCAAAAGCATTCACATGTGTACCAGGCGACATAGAACATCCGTAGCAGCGCATGTTAGCACCAAAAGCTTGTAAAGGCTCTTTGTAAGCCGCGAGGTCCTCCCTCTGACTGCCGGGATTCACCTCTATTTGTCCTTGTTCACTTGTCTTGTCTCGGAGTGCAGAGATCGGATGAGACGTAAGTAACATGATGTGCATTTGTAGATATGAAATTACATGGCCCCTTAGGAAGACCAAAGAATGGGCCCCAAAAGAAGGGCAGGGAAAATTTATTTGAAAAAAAGAAACTGGCACCCCTCATGGCAGCCAACGTCTTAGGGATCTCTGTTGACCAGGATGACAAGGTGGAAACTTGATTTTGAAAAAGTTATGAAAGGAATACACTTATGTAGTATAAAAAAACAGTATGGACAGACAAAATAAAATGCCTCTTTCCCATTCATAGTTCTTCAAAGGTAACCACTGTTTTTGGAATGCTTCCAAAGGGAAAAATGTATGCTTATATCCGTTTACACACATGTGTGTTCTAGTTTTTATATCCACCCCAGTGGGAGAATACTACTAACACCAATCCACTCCTCACGCTTCCTCTTCCTGTTAATCGGGTGGTCTTGCCTCCTCCTGTGTGCAGGCTGACCTCATCCTAGACGGCTGCATCTGTGTTCTGTCACAGCTGTATCAGAACACCCCCAAACAGCGCCATATTCACACTCGTTTATGTTGCTTTCAGTTTGGGCCAATTAGAAGCGATGCGACAATCAACACTGGTTGAGAGCAATCTTTGCATACTTTCCTTAGGGGAATTTCCCAGCAATAGAAATGCATGGTCAACTGGACATGCTTTTTAAAAGCCCTAAAATGTATGTTCTCACTTTGACCATAGGGTAGGAAACTTTGATTATTAGATAAAAATGGGTGTTTCCACTTCCTTTTTTCTAATTCACTAATGCACCCTGCTCTGTGAAAAGTAATTTCTCAGATGTGCTCCTCGGGGCTGGTGTGAGAGTGTACTGCTGTGAGAAACAAAACCAAACCCATCATCCTTGAGAAAACTTTTTGTTTGGTGTCCACCCTGGACAGGCCAGCTCTCCATGCCGCTGTGGGTGTCACTGCTGGCTCTGGGTGAGTAGAGGGACTGGATACAGGCCCCGGGTGGGGAGATCCCGGCCCTTTCTTAGGCTCAGCACTACTCAGAGACCCCCTTCCTGCCTGGGGAGGGGGCACACTCAGGCGGAGGGAAGGGTCAGAGCTGGACTAAACCTTCAACCTGACAGAAAAGGGAACCCCAGGGACCACAACAGTTAGGGTGTATTCATTTCTTTCTACAACAAATAATACTTCATGTAATCCAGAAAATGTGTTGAATGTGCTGGTTTGTACTGTTTTATTCATGGAAGACAGCACTTTTCTCTCTGCAAAGGAGATGCGTTTATTCCTTGGATGACAGGCCCAGAACCTGGTGCTGGGCGTGGGGAAGCACAGCTTCCAACATGCGAGGTGTATCCTGCACACAGGTGCACAGCACAGCAGTGGCTGGTGACATGGGGAGGAGGCGGGACCCAGGGGGAGAAGAAATTCTCTTCCCCCCCAACCCCAGGTTTATTGAAGTATAATTAACAATAAAAATGTACGCATTTAAGGTACAGACGGTGATATCTTCATGTACATATATTATGAAATAATTGCCACATCAAGCTAAGTAACATTTCTATCCCTTCGCACAATTACTCTGTGTGTGTGTGTGTGTGTGTCTCAAGTGTCCATTATATTTAACTATGGCCACCATGCCATGCGTTGGATCCCCAGGACTTTTTCATCTTATGACTGAAAGTTTATTTTCTTTGACCAACTTCTCCCAGTTCCCTCCCCCGGCTCCCCCTGGAGAACACCATTCATCTCTGCTTCTGTGAGTTCAGGGTTTTAGATTTCACATGTAAGTGAGACCAGACAGTATTTGTGTTTCTGTGTCTGGCCCTTGTCACTTAGCGCAGTGTTCTCCAGCTTCACCCATGTCGTCAGAATGTCAGGGCGGCCTTCCTTCTCGTGGCGAATACTATCCCAGTGCATATCGACACCACACTTTCATTACCCATTTATCGGTTCACAGGCGCTTGGCATTTCCACAGCCTGGCTATTGTGAATAGTGATGCGATAAAAGTGGGGTGCCAGGGTTTCGTGAGGATGCTGATTGCATTTCACTGGGATCTGTACCCAGAAGGGGAATTGCTGGATCACACGGTAGTTTTTTTTATTTTTAATTGTTTGAGGAACCTCCATACTGTTTTCCACAGTGGCTGCCCCATTTACATCCCCGCCCGCAGTGGTCATGCCTCAGGGTTCCCTTTCTCCACAGCCTCACCAACTCTTGCTATCGTTTGTCTTGTTGATGATGGCCATTCTGACAGGTGTGAGGTGGCATCTCACTGTTGTTTGCGTTTGCATTTCCCTGACGATTAGCAGGCGAGCGGACATTGAGTGCCTTTTCTTGGACCTGTTGGCCATCTGTGTGTCTTCTATTGAGGACATCTATTTATGTCCTTACCTGTTAAAAAGACAGATAATCAGGTTGGTTGTTTTCTTGCTGTTGACTTGTTAGAGCTCCTTACAGATTTTAGATACCAGCCCCTTCTCCTGCATGTGGTTTGCAAATGTTTTCTCCTGTTCCATCCGTTCCCTCTTCAAACTCTGGATTGTCTCCTTTGCTGTGCAGAAACCTTTTTGTTCAGAATCAATCCTGTTTGTTCGTCTGTTTGCTTTTGTTGCCTGTGTTTGGGGGATTATATCCAAAAACTTGTGTCCTAGACCAATGCTAAGAAGCTTTTCCCTATGTTTTCTTCTAGTAGATTTACAGTCTCAGGTCTTACATTTAAGTCATCAATCCCTTTTGAGTTGATTTTTATATATGATATCATACAAGGGTCCAATTTCATTTTTTTAATGTGGATATTCAGTTTTCCAAGACCATTTATGGAGGAGACTATCCTTTCCCCGTTGTGTGTTCTTGGCGCCCTTGTTGAAGGTATGTGGATTTATCTCTAGGCTGCCCATTCTGTTCCTTGGTCCATGTGTCTGTTTTTATGCCAGTACCATCCTCCTGATTACTAGGGCTCTGGAGACAGCTTGAACTCAGGAAACGTGATGCCTCCCGTTTTGTTCTTCTTGCTCAAAATTGCTTCTCAGGGTCTTTTGTGGCCCTATTTGAATTTTAGGATTGCTTCTTCCTGTTTCTGTGAGAAATGCCACTGGAATCTTAATAAAGTTTACATTGATTCTGTTGACCGTTTTGTGTAATATGAACACTTAAACAATGTTAATTCTTCCAAACCATGAACATGGAATATCTTTCTCTTTATTTGTGCTTTCAACTCCTTTCAACAATGTTTTGTATTTTCCAGTTTAGAGGTTGTTCGATTCCTACAGTAAATATATTTCTAAGTATTTCATTTTTTTTTATGCTGTTGAAAATGGGATTGTTTTCTTAATTTACTTTCAAATAGTACATTGTTAGTGTACAGAAATGCAACTAACTTTTGTACATTGATTTTTGTATCCTACAACTTTACTGAATTCTTTTAGTGGTTCTAACAGGCTTTTTTGGGAATCTTTAAGACTTCTTTATATAAAATCACATAATCTGCAAACATAAGTAATTTTACTTCTTCCATTCTGATTTGGATGTCCTCTCTCTCTCTTTCTTAATTACTCTGGCTAGGACTTGAGTTGAATAGAAGTGGCTAGAGTGTCTTGTTCCTGATCTTAGAGGAAAAGCTTTCAACTTTTTTTTCTCATCATCGAGTATGATGTTAGCTGGGGGCATGTCATATATGGCTTTACTATGTTGAGGTAATTTCCTTCAATATCTAGTTTGTTGAGAGCGTTTATTGTGAAAGTGAGTTGAATTTTGTCAAATGCTTTAATGCACCTATTGAGATGATCATATGATTTTTTATGTTTCATTTTGTTGATGTGGTTTAGCCCATTTCATGAGTTGCACATGTTAGGTCATCCTTTCATCCCAGAGATATGTCCCACTTGAACATGGTTAATCCTTTTAATATACTGTTGAGTTTACCTGGCTAGTATTTTGTTGAGGATTTTTGCATCTATGCTCACCAGAGATATCGGCCTGTAATTGTATTTTCTTGTAATGTATTTGTTTGGTTTTAGTACTAGGGTAATGCTGACCTTGCAAAGTGAGTTGGAAGTGTCCCCTCATCTTCATTTTTTGGAAGAGGTTGAGGACGGTTGGAGTTAATTCTTTCAATGTTTGGTAGAATTCACCAGTGAAATCATCTGGTCCTCGGCATTTCTTTGTTAGAGGGCTTTTGATTAACGATTCAACCTCCTTACTTGGTATTGGTCTGTTCAGATTTTCTACTCATTATTCAGTCTTGGTAGGTTGCATGTTTTCTAGAAACTTATCAATTTCTTCTAAGTTTTCCAATTTGTTGGTGTATAGTGTTCATAGTGGTCTCTTCGACCATTTATATTTCTGTGGTATCAGTTGTAACGCCTCCTCTTTCATTTCTCATTTTGTGTGAATCATCTCTCTCTTTTTCTTAGTCTAGCTAAAGGTTTGCAATTTTGTTTACTTTTTAAAAAAAACAGAGCTTAGTTTTGTTGATCTTTTGTATTGTTTTTTAATTATCTATTTGTATTTTTCTGCTACCATCTTTATTATTTCATTTCTTCTGCTAACTTTGCATTTCTTTTTCTAATCCTTTGAGATGTAAAGTTAGGTTGTTTATTTGACAGCTCTTTTCTTTTAATGTAGGTATTTATCATTATTAACTTCCTTCTTAGGATTGTTTTTATCCTATCACAGGCTTGTATGTCCCTTTCCTTTACCAGGTTAGGTAAGTTTTCTGTCGTTATTTCTTCAGATAGGTTTTCAATCCCTTACTCTCTCTCTCTTCCTTCTGGTTGCCCTATGATGCGAATGTTGGTACTCTTGCTGTTGTTCCAGAGACCCTTTAAACTATCCTCAAATTAAAAAAAAATTTTTTTTTCTTTTTTGTTGTTCTGATTGTGTGTTTTCTGCTACCTTATTTTCCAAATCACTGATTCGATCCTCTGCTTCATCTAATCTACTGTTGATTCTTTCTAGTGCTTTCTTCATTTCTAATTCTTTTTTATGGTTTCTATTTTTGTGTGTGTAAGTTCTCACTGAGTTTATCTATGCTTATCCTTAGTTCCTTGAGCATCCTTATAACCAGTGTTTTGAACTCTGTATCTGATAGATTGCTTGTTTCTACTTTGTTTAGTCCTTTTCCTGGAATTTTGTCTTATCCTTTCATTTGGAACATATTTCTTTGTCTCCTCGTTTTAGCTGCCTCGGTGTGTTTGTTTTTATGTATTAAGTGATCTTTTTTGTCTCCCAGTCTTGGCCGGGTGGCCTTATGTAGTAGGTGCCCTGTGGGGCCCAGTGGTGCAATCTCCCTGGTCACCTGAGCCGGGTGCTCCAGGTGTGTCCCTCATAAGGGTTGTGTGTGCCCTCCTGTTGTAGTTGAGCCTTGATTGCTGTTGGCACATCAGTGGGAGGGATTGGCCCTTAGGCTGACTGGCTGTGAGAACTGGCTGTGACTACAGTGGAGGAGCTGCTGTGCAGGGCTGATCCCATAAAGTGGAATTCTCTTTGGTGGGATTCTGGTGCCTGCTGAGTCCACCCTTTGTGTTATTTGTGGAACTAATTGGGTGGTCCTCTGGTGTGGTTTGAGGCTGGCTGCTGGGTGTGTTGGTTCTGGGGCCTTTTGGGAGGGGCTCTGGTGCAGACCAAGGTCAGCCACTGTCTGTGTCTGGCCCCTGGCCACCTGGTCTGGTAGGAGCTACAAAGTGATCTGTGGTTGGTAGCTTCCTGTGCTGGGTTTGTAAGCACCAGGGAGGGGCTATGCTGACAACCAACTCTGACTGCCACTAGTGCTGGGCTTGGGCCATTTAGCACAATGTACTGGGCACACAGGGGCCAAATGCTGCTTGTTTGGGGTTTGTGGACCTTTGAGAGATTTTAGGAAAGTCCACAGTGCAGGCTGAGACCTACCATTTGTGAGGGACAGCCGCTGAAAGAGGCTCAGGCTAGTGTGTGAGTTGGGTGAGGCCGGGTCTCAGAATCACCAGGCTGTTCGAGCGGTGTTAGCTGGTTAATGGAGAATCAGCCTTGGTGCCTGCCTGTGTCTGAGGCTGGATGGGAAGGGCTCAACAAAGTAATAGTGGTGCCTGCATTTTATCCAGGAGAGCGCTGCCCCTCCAGCCCTCACCCTGAGACCAGACAATTCAGCTCCTCCCTGTATGTCCCTGATGCTTTTTGAGCTGCTGTCTCTTCACTGGAACTTAGGGCAGTGAGCCTGTGCTCAGACTCTTTAAGAGGATGCCTGGGTCTACAGCAGCCCTGTCTCCCTGGACTGAGTCCCTGTCAGTGGTCACAGCCAGGTATCACGAGGACTCCTTTTCCTGGCACTGGTGCTCTGGGTGGGGGAGCCGGTGTGGGGCTGGGACCCCTCCCGACCCCTCCC
>NW_017732606.1:327632-340498 GCF_001890085.2 Hipposideros armiger
CCGGCCCCATCCCTCCCAATTCTTAACCACCACACGTGGGTGTGGGACCAGCCTATTTTCACACCTCCTCCCCCCGCCAGTCTCAATGTAGCTTCTACTTTATATCATTTAGTTATAGGAGTTCTGTTCAGCTAGTCTTCAGGTGGTTCTCAAGGTTGGTGGTTCTGTAATTTAGTTGTGATTTCGATGTGGTCGTGGGAGGAGGCGAGCACAGCCTTTGCCTACTCGGCCGTCTTGACTGGAAGTCTCTTTGCCTTCTAACCAGTCTCTCCACTTCACATCTGGTCTCACTGAAGTCTGCCCACTGCCAGAGAGCTCCATGCATGTTCCAAATTCTAACCTTGTCACTCTCCTACTTGAAACTTTTCCATGGCTTCACACTGCATTTATAATAAAGTCTGAGCTACTTACCATCCGGGACTTGGGCCCTGCATGCCATTCTAATTTTATTTCCCCCACCACTTCCTACCTTTCCGAATCCCCTCAGCTCCTGAACACTAATGCAATCGCTTCACTTCTGTGCCTTTTCTGCTTTGATTACCCTCCCCAGTATCTCCTGCCACACACAGGCCCCTTTGCTTGGCTGACTCCTACATTTTCATGCATACTTTTCTCATATAATTTCCTTCAGGTGCCTCTCATTATCCACACGCCCTCTTCGCCACCCAGTTACACACACATACCCTATACACTGTGACAGGTAGCCCTTCTGCCCTCAAGGTACCCCAAGTGTTATTTCTTTTAGGTCACTGACACCCTGTGTTATAATTATATTACTTTCATTTCATGTTTCCGATTCCCCCACCAATCGACTTCTTGCTGGCAGATACAATTTTTTATTGATCTTAAAAGACCAAGCACAATGCTTAGTATATATAGACATTTGATAAATGACTATTAAAATTTTAAAATAGTTTTTTTAAATAAAAGAAACAATAAATGATTGAGGAAAGCGGGTATCACCTTTGAAAAGCCAAAGAATTCATGCTCTGTGCTCATCTCTGTCTCTTTATTTTTTTGCAGCTTCTGTCAGTGGACAATTTGGTGAGTTCTCCTTGCTTTTTTACCTCAGTGTCTCTGGGTAAGGATGTCTCCCAAATAAACAGGAAACATTTGCAATTGCTGCTTGAGGACCCCTAATATCTCTTGTTCTTCTTGCTGAGGCTAGAGGGGATACGAAAGTGTCATCTGATCTACCGGCATTGCCCAAGGGCCAGTGTCACTTCATAGCCATACTCTGACCCTCCGCGGAGGAAGCAGCAAATGCACAAACAGCTCCTGGCCTTGGCTGGGCCTTACACTGACTTTTAATGTAAATTAAAGTTACTTTTAGTTAACAATGCAAGACATCTTCAACTTCATAGCAAAAGTGCAGGGTGTTCTTCAATCAGCAAGCTATAAACAGTCCTTCGAAAACACCACACTGTGGAGATACCAGCAGGAATGTCACATTCTCTACAGTTTTAGAAGTAAAACCCTCCAGGAAACGTGTGGAGAACAGAAGAACATCCAACAACTAGGTCCTAAATGGAAAACAAAAGATGCACAACAGGGAAAAAGTGGGGGGAAAGACCCATTATCTGTATCATACATTTTCTTAGTTCTGCATTTATTGTCATTGCCCTGGGTCACAGTGTCTTGGACATATGAGGGCCCTTGAAAAGCGAGAACTCTCCACAGCCTTGCTCCTTGGCCCAGATCAGCTGCCCCAGGGCTGCATCCTTGTCTAGGTCACCTCTGGAGCCCGGATAATGACTTGTCCACTCCTTGCTCTGCCACAGCTACCTATGTGGGATTTTTCTGGGTATCATCTATTTAGTGAAGGTGCCAGCTGAGGTTTCCTCTGAGCCAAAATCTTACTGTGATTTGTCCTTTTAGGAAAGTGTAAAATGTGATTTCCACAACTACTAGGGGACGTTTTTAGGAGTTTTTGAACATGGTGAAGTGGCAGGGCCGGGGTGACTTTCTCTAAGGTCGCTTCTGGATCAGGTGAACCAGCCATTTTCTCCATTGACATCTGGCAGGGAGTCCTGCAGGCATTTCCCTCTTTAAGTCATTTTGCTCGTTAACATCCCCTAAGCCAGCGGTTCTCAACCTTTCACAGGGGTCGCCTAAGACCGTCGGAAAACACATATTTTCGATGGTCTTAGGAACCAAGACACCGCTCCTCTATCCGTCTCCAGGCCCACATGCAGATACGCCCACATACAAGTACCCGGCGACCCCTGGAAAGGGTCGCACGACCCCCAAAGGGGCCGCGACCTACAGGTCGAGAACCGCTGCCCTAAGCAATCCCTCTGTGCTGGGAGAGGTGAATGCTGGGACTGACATGCAGCCTTGAGTGACCGGTGACCTTCCCAGGGGTGTTTCTTAGGGATTCTCCAAAGCCAGCTCCTCTAGTCTGCCTCAGAAGCCACTGTAGTGGGGACTGCAGGCAACTCCACCTCAGACTCCTTTTCTCTTTCCTCCTCAGCAACTGCCTCCAAACCCATGATTTCCCTCCATCCTCCATGGACAACTGCCTTCGTAGGAGAGAAGGTGAATCTGACTTGTAATGCATTCCTGTCCAACTCACCGCAGGAAACGACATGGTTCCATCAGTACAAATGGACAAAAACATCAAGAGAGATCCCAGGGAACACCTATGAGGTTCAGGAGTCTGGCAAGTACCGATGCCAGACCCAGGGCTCAGGCCAAAGTGATCCCGTGAGTTTGGAGTTTACTTCAGGTGAGAAAAAAGGGAAAGAAATCAAAACTGTAGAATTCACATAGTTACCCAGAAACTACCCTCTATTCACTGAATCAAAATCTATAGCAATAGGACCCTGGAATTTGTGTTTTTTACCAGCTCCTTGGTGAAAGGAAATTTGAGAAGCAACTTATGTGAATGGTTCCTGAATCTATGTATAGTTTTAAGCCAGTAAAATTTACTTGGAATAAAGAGCATAATAAGGATTGTTCATATTTATAGATATGAGAGAAAGAGAGAAAGAGAGGGAGGTTTCCTTTTTGTCTGAAAACCACCTGTTTGGGATATGAAGCAGTAGCTTCCTGGTAATAAGGTCCTTTAATTTAGTGAAAGAGGAAACTGCATAGGGCAAGACGCAAAGAAAATCCTTACCTTCTTGGACCTGACAATTCCCCTCATAAGAATTTACCTACTGGAGCAGCCTTAGATATACATGCCCAGAGTTGAAAGACCTGAAATGGTCTAGGAAAGAAAACTCATTAAACAAATTACATTTCTGCTATTGAAGGAAAACTGTGGATATTGAAAACCAGGTCCAGTAACGATACTGATGACATAGAAAAGTTGACACAGCGTACTGAGGGAAAGCAAGTTATCACATAGAGAAATACTATTCCAGTTTCATAAAAAAACAAGCAAACAAACAAACAACAACAACAAAAACCCAGCATAGACTCTCACATACGTGCACAAGGAAAAGAGAACTGAAAGAAATGTATGGTTTGAGATGATAGGAGATTTTGGGTTATAGTTCTGCTTTCCGAATTTTCTCAAAGCACTATGTGTTCACGGTCAAATCAGAAAAAAAGGAAATGATAATTATTTTAAGCCCTTTTCCCCAGTCCCCATTCCGATCAAACCTACTTGGAATAATCATGAGAAGAAGGGAGAAAGACGGGATGAAACACACGGCGTCTGTGTCTCCTGCAGAGGACCTGATCCTGCAGGCCGCACCTTCGGTGTTTGAAGGAGACACGGTGGCTCTGCGATGCCGCGAAAAGCCGGGGTCAGCCCTGAGTGCCAAGGTCATGTACAAGGACAGCCGGTACCAGCAGGCCCTCCGTGACGGCTCTGACTTCCACATTCACTGGGCGGCTCTGAAGCATAACGGCTGGTACCAATGCAAAGCGCTTAGGGAAGATTATAACTCTGTTGCGTCAAACAAAGTTCGAATCCAAGTCCTAGGTAACGCCTGCGTGGTTTCCGAAATGGTTTACTCGCGATAGGGGTCCCTGGGGTTGGGGAGGAGGCAGGGGCTGGACCGGCCGGGTCGGACCTCGGGCGCGTTCCTGCCCAGGACGCGGCAAGTGGTGAGCGCTTGGGGCTCAAGGACGCGGGGCAAAGCGGCACCCCCCTTTCCTGCCTGGGTATGTCCGCTCGCTGGTGTTGAGGGTGAATTCAGTCTTCCTCCAGAGCACCTCCCCGCCTCACTTCTCTGGGGACTGTTGTGACCCTTCTCTCTAGAGCTGTTCCCAACTCCTGTGCTGAGAGCCAGCCCCTCCCAGCCCAAGGAGGGGAGCCCAGTGACCCTGACCTGTGAGACCCGGCTCCCTCCGCAGAGGTCAGATGTCCAGCTCCGGTTCTGCTTCTTCAGAGAAGGCCAGGCCCTGGGGTCAGGCTGCAGCAACTCCCCGGAACTCCAGATCCCGGCCATGTGGAGTGAAGACGCTGGGTCTTACAGTTGCCAGGCTCAGACGGTGACTGTCAGTGTCGCGAAGAAAAGCCTGAAGACCCACATACGTGTGCAGAGTGAGTGTCTGGGGCCTCTGAGCTCTGCCAGGACTGGGGCTGGAAAGAGCCTGGCGGAGCCGCCCAGCAGGGTGGGCCCCTGGCCCGCGGGAAGTGCCTCTCCTCACCTGTGGGAACTGAGCTGTATGAGAGGACAAACCCCAACTCTGTGTGCATCTTAGATGAGCTTAGAGGCAAGAAAGCCCAAGAAGAGAGGGACAGGTTCACTTTCTCTTTCAGTGTCACCAAATGCATATCTTTCTTTCCCCTCTGAAGTCCCCCTTCCTTCCATGACACCGCTTTCCGCCTGCTCGGCCTGTGGGCCTAAGCTGAGGGCTGTGGCCGAGCCCTCTGATACGGCTGGATGAACTCTGCTCGGCCAGATGGGCAGCTTTTAGAATGCGGGGTGCCTGCAGCAGAGCCCTTAAGAACAAGAAAACCAAAGGACAAAAGCTGGGGAAATAAATGATCCTCACTTCCCTGGCACTGGGGGTGGCTTCGTACCCACTATTGCTGTTCCCCACGTCTCAGCATGACCGGTACCCAGTGGTCAAATGCCTCCTCTGGTGAACTTTGACCTGTGTCATAGGAAACCTATTTGAGTGTTAGGAATGGATGCATAGTCTGTGGTACATGCTTTCCCCAGTGAGGGTGGAGTGACATGGTGGCATTATCCACAAATTCACTACCCTTCCTGGGTGAAAAAGAGAACTCGTTCTATGACTGTTTCTTCTAAACTGCCTAGAATGTATTATTAACCTTCTGTGCTCGTCACAGGTAATGTGTGTTTCTTAGGTCACCAGTTTAAGGAAGGACAATTTAGAGAAGGTGGGGAGGGTGTTATCCAATATTTGCAACTTAGTAATTTCTAGCACAGAACCCCCCAGCGTAATTAGTGGAACCCCAACTTCAAGCCCAACTCCCTGTCTGCTCAGGTAGCTTCCCTTGTTCTTCAAGACCCCAGGGTGGCTCTGACAGGCTCTGCCCCAAACCATCCTCACTGTGCAAAACCATGCCCAGCTGGGCTCTGGAACACTCGTCACAGGTTTCCGCACTGTCCTGGGCCCGCCTCCTCTGACTGTCTAGTTGACAGGCTAGAGAGGACAAGAAGTGAGTGCTTGCTCGAGGGCAAGCTTAGCATAATGCCAGTGAGTGGTTTTCGGCCAGTCCCTGCAGTGAGCACAGCTCCAGGTAGAGCACCTCATATGCCACGTCTCCCCGGCCCCTTCGCCACCCCTGCCACTTCCCCAAAATGATGCCCCTGCTGGGGGGCACTGGGTGGATGCCCGGAATGACTGGCCCATGCTGTGCCAGGGGATGGGCAGGGCACAAGGGGAAGACGGGCAGGGTCACTTCTGTCCCTTGTACCAGGAGTTCCACAGATCGTTAGGGAGCGGAAGGTGTTCTGAGCTGTGGAGGGCCCAGTCTGTCCACCACTTCCGCCCTCTTCCCAAGGAACAGGCCAATCCCACTCCAGGCCGACTTCCTACATGTGTTCAGCAGACTTAGCCCCACCCATCCTGTGACTCTTCTATAGCCACGAGCACCCCACTGCCAAGAACCCCGTGTCATCTTCATTCATTCAGGAGCTGTTGCCAGGGCCCAAATACACACTCGCCCACCCCTAGAGTCGGTGTTTGAAGGACAGGAGCTGGTCCTTGTCTGCTCAGTACGCGGAGTCTCAGGGCCCTTCAGCATCTCCTGGTACAGAAGACCCAAGCTGCAGGATGTAGCAACAAAAATCCCATTTTCCCCGGAAGCAGAATTCAGGATCTCCACAGTGAAAAGCAGTGATGCTGGCGAGTATTACTGTGTAGCCAGCACCAGTTACCTCACCTTTGCCAGCAGGACAGTCACCATCCATGTGAGAGGTGTGTCTTTCAGATATCATCTGAGGGAGGGGTTGTCAAGCTCAGAGAAGACTGCAAAGGGCAGGGTAGGAACAGAGGACAGGTCCTGGGACAGTATGTAAGTCTGGAAAGAAGAAAGGTCAGAGGCAGAGCCCTGAGGTCTACGTGGTGAAGGGGGAAATAGAGAACAGGGACTGACCAGATGGGCAGGTGAGGGCACAGCTCTTCCGTGGTAAGAAGGCAGAGTGAAGGGACCAGGTAAAGATATGGGCCTGGCGGCAGCAAAATAAGGGACTTCTTCGCTGAGAGCTTTATTTCCTCTGCAAAATGCAAGTGAGGTCACCTAAAAAAGGGAGACAGCAGAGAACTGAGGGCCAGAGGTCTGCTCAGGAAAAGGACCAGCGTGGGGAACAGAAGCCAGCTGGTGAGAAAACCCCGGGGGACTGCGGCCACCTAAGGGCCAGCAGATATGAGGCTGAGCGTGTCACTGACCACCTACAGGAAGTGGCAGAAGCAACTGGTGACTATTTTTTTTCTCTCCCTCAGTTCCTGTATCCCGTCCTGTCCTGACCCTCATGCCTCCTGGGGCCCAGGCTCTTGAGGGAACTGAGCTGACACTTCACTGTGAAGTCCAGAGAGGTTCACTCCCAATCCTGTATCAGCTTTTTCGTGAAGATACATTGCTTCAAGAGAGAAAAACCAATTCATGGAGAGCAATGTCCTTCCGCTTTTCTCTGACTGCAAGGCATTCTGGGAACTATTACTGCACAGCCAACAATGGCCTGGGGGCCCAGCGCAGTGAGGCCGTGACCATCTCAGTCAAGGGTAAGCCAGCCCTTGCCTCTTTCACCAGCCCGTCTGGAAATGTGTTCCACCTTCAAGTTTCCTCTTCTTCTCCCTGGGGCCAACCTAAAATCCTCCCCTGCTTCCTGGCTCACGGAATCAGTGGTCGGCCCCTTCTGAGCTTCCGTCCTGTGCAGCCCAGGTGCCATCGTGCCCTTGCCAGCTGCAGAGCAGTTTTCTGTCTCCTGACCCCCAGCCTGTCAGGAGCTAACTGCTTTTGTCTTTCTCTCTACTTGCCCTGTGAACCCCCAGATGCCTGATTTTCATTCATTAAGTTGTTCTCAGTAGCCACACATCAGTCCCCGGGGGCACAGAGGTGTCTCTTGACCCTTCACTCTCAGATATTGATCATGAACCCGTTCGATAACCATGTGAGATACAGAGACAGATAGCAGTTGCCTCGTTACTCCAAAGAAGTTCCTCTTGAGTGAGCACTTCTAGAGCTGGCTAGGCAATGGTGTGAGGGGGGCACGGGGTGGGGGCTGCAGGTAAGGGGTAACCCCTTTGGTGGAGGTGACTTCACCCCCGCTGGCTTGGCTTCATGTCCGGAAGGCCACCGCGGTAGTTGTCGAATAGACAGGAAGTTGAAACGTTCCTGTTGAGCCTTGAATCTCAGTTCTGTGCTGTCCATGGGCAAAGCCCAGGCCCAGTTCGAGGGACACAGTGTGATCTGGTTGTCCTGGCTGGTCCCGGAAGCGGCCTCGGTGTTTTCTTCTGTAAACAACAGAGCCAGGCTGGGGACTAGCCAGAATCCACCCCGTCCCACAGCAGCTGTGCAAAAGATTCTAAAGGAAGGGAGCGGGGACCCTGGAGTGCGATGACAAGTGAAAGAGACGGAGAAGCTGTGCTGCTGACGTCCAGAGGAGGTTGGAGCCGCAACACCACTACCAAATGCCATCAGAGACGTATAAACCCTACACAGCGGCTCATTAGTTCACCCAGTTGTGATTGCGGCATGTGTACAGCACACCAGACGGTGCTGACACTTAAGGGACGCCAGGCTAGAGCAGTGTGCCCTGTGCTCACAGCTCCTGGGACCTGAGAGCCGCTGTGGATGGTCAGGCCCCACAGCACTCCAAGGGACAGAGGTGCCTGGGGGCTGGGGGCGCAAATGGGACAGAGCCCCAGTCAGAGCTGGGGGTTGGGAGCCAATTTCTCAGAAGCGCTCTGGTGTGAACTGAGACCTGAGGATCAGTGGCAACAGTTCAGATAAAAAGGGGAGGGGCTGGAAGAGGGAGGAAGAGGCTCTGTTCAGAGAGAGACACATGCTAAAAAGCTGTGGTGAGGGAAGGAGAAAAAAAGGAACTGAGAGGAGGAGGTCAGTTGTGTTGACTGCAGCGTCCAGTGAAATGGGCCGAAGGGGCGGGACGAGGTGTGGGCGGGGGGCGGGGCCAGGTTGCCAGGCCTTAGAAGCCCTGGTAAGGGCTTACGCTTTATTCTGAAGGGCAACCTGGACTCCGTGAAGGGTTTTAATATTTGGGACAATCACTCCAGCTGCAGGGCGAAGAAGGGATGGTAGAAGAGCCAGTCTGGGCAGCTGCCAAGAGTAGGGGCGAGAGCCCGAGAGGACAGAACCCCCAAGCCAGCCCCGGTTCTCGACACTGAGGGATGCGGCTGGGGAAAGTATGCACCTTAGAAACCCAGGGAAGAGATGGCTTTAGGCAAAATCTAGGGGGCAGATAAAGCAGAGCGGAGAGATGGCGAAAGGTAAGCCCTGAGTCACACCCCTGATCTAGCCACAAAGCCCCCAGAAAACCAAAGTGAGGCAGAATAATACCTGGGCCTGGCCCCCGCCTCACCTCTTGCTAGATGTGCCATTTCACTGTCATCTGTAAATTAGGAACCATAGTAGGACCTGCGTCGCGGGTGGTTTTCATCGTTCAATTCGTGTCTGCATACATTGTTTGCAGATTATATATGACAAACGCACACACACCAGACACGTAGTCAACAGCACTATACTATCCTTGTAATATTTATTATTTTTATCATCATACTGTGAAAAAATAGCCTTAGTAGGTTGGTGGGGATAAATAACAGGTTTTAATGGACAAAAACAAATGAGTGTGGGAGAAAGAAATGATGACAATGAAAGTAGACCACTTATTGCAGAATCCTGTCCTCAGAAAAGGGGAGAGAGACCCTGGGGACAGTCAGTGCAGATAGGGTGCGTTTGTTTTGTCCTGTTGTTTTTCTAACGTGGAGAGGAGTAAACCATCTAAATCGTGTTTGGAAGAAGCGAATTTACATCCGGAACAGAGACAGGTTGGCTCAGGGTCAGGAAAAGAGGGGACCCTCCTTGGTTGGGGGGAGGGTCAGCTCTTCCAGGGTCACAGGCACAGGGGAGGGGAAGGGCGCCATCTGGTGGCAGCAAACTGAAAGGCTTCTCCACTGAGAGCAGCCTCGCTGCCTCTGGCACACGCGGGTGAGGGGCCTGCAAGGAAGACAGAGGAGGAGGATGGACTGGAGGGTGGGGGTCGGATATGGAAGGAAAGACTGAAATGGGCAGCGTGGGGGACAGAAGCCAGCTGGTGAGAACAGCCTGGAAGGCTGCGGCCGCCTGAGGGCCGGTGGAGATGAGACTGGGCATTTCATGGACCACGTACAGGAAGTGGCAGAAGCAACTGTTGACTGTTTTTTTTCTCTCCCTCAGTTCCTGTATCCTGTCCTGTCCTGACCCTCATGCCTCCTGGGGCCCGGGCTCTTGAGGGAGCTGAGCTGACACTTCACTGTGAAGTCCAGAGAGGTTCACTCCCAATCCTGTATGAGTTTTTTCATGAAGATGCATTGCTAAAGAAGGTAGAAACCACTTTCTGGAGAGTAGGGTCCTTCCGCCTTTCTCTGACCGCAGAGCGTTCTGGGAACTACCACTGCACAGCCACCAATGACTTTGGCCACCAGCGCAGTGAGGCCGTGACCCTTTCTGTCATCGGTAAGCCCTGGATTCCTGCCAGTCACCCCCGCTTGACCCAGACTCTACTCACACCAACCCCTTCAGTAGTCTGTACGGACCTTCCTGTTTTCTACCTGCATCAGCCCAGTGCCCCCCTTGGCTCCCTGCTTACAGAACCTGCTCTCTGTGGGCCTAGTCATCATCCAGCACTGGCTCGGCCAAACCCCTCAAATGCACTCCGAGCTTTTACCAGATGAATGTATTTTCTCAGATTACCGTCTCGTGCTCAGCGTGTTCAGTCCCCAAGCCAGTTTCTCTTAACTGGATGCACAGAGGCATGTCACGTTCCCCCATGGACACACCCGAACTTAGCTGCAAGCATAGGCATAGGGACCAGCAGTGGCCAAAAAACTTACTTCTCCAAGGAGTCGCCAAGCAGGGCAAACTCTCCCAGTAGGCTGGAAATGTCTCCAAGGAGTCGCCAAGCAGGGCAAACTCTCCCAGTAGGCTGGAAATGTCGGAAGGAGGGAAGGAAGGAAGGAAGGGAGGAAGGAAGGAAGGAAGGAAGGAAGGAAGGGAGGGAGGGAGGGAGGGAGGGAGGAAGGGAGGAGCTCCTGTGAACCAGCTCCTCGGTTTTCTGGGGTTTCTGTGACCCCTCGTCTTAATCCATTAAAACCAGCGTCATTTTATTGTGTTATAGTTTTAAGTTTTTGTTGAAGTATGACATCTGTTCAGAAAAGTGTACTAATTGTAGGTGTAAGCTCGTGGTTACCCAAGTGTGGTTCTGGAGTGGAATTGCTTCTATTTACACTTGGATTGTGTTTAGTAGAGAGTGAAAGTCTGGTTTTCTTTTCAGGAAAGCAGGAAGATCTGGTGCATCAGCCCATTTGACATGACAAGAAAACAGAGACTCCTGGTGTTCCCTGGGGGGTGATGTTTTGTGGGATATCCAGAGAGAGAGAGAAACAGGCCGACATACCCAGATTCATAGAACTAGAGAACCCTTCAGAATATAATTTACTCCCGAAAGACGGGTTGTACTGATACCTGATGAGCTAGAAGCTTCCATTACTCTAGTCCCAGGCCCACCAGCTGTTTCTTTCTGTGCCCTTCTGCCCCCCGGCCCTGGCCGCTCCCGTGTGCTCTCTATGGTGTCCCCTCAATCTCATGACTTCTAGTTATGCAAAGACTTCTGTGGGCTTCTGGGCGTGACTTCTTGCTCTGTGTTTCAGCTTCTGCTCCAGCTGCTGAAGCCATGGTTCTAGGTCGTCTGACTAGCCAGGCGGCCTGGCCTCAAGGACATCTCCTAGGTCACTGGAAAGTCTGTAATGGGTTGTTCTTAAAGCAACTGCTCGCCATGACCCAACAAGCCGTGGCCAAGACAGTAGGATGACTTGGGGCCACACAGCACGTAACAACTGTGCTTCAGAAAATACGTCTTTAGGGAACTGTGTGTGCGGCAGGGACTCAGGTTCCTAGAAAGAGCCGGTGTACACGGAAAACACCTTGCTGTGGGTGTCTGACATGAGTACGGGTCAGAAAACTTGCATTCTGGCTCTGGCTATGAAAATGGCTACTCCAGAATTTGGGTAGACTTTCTTTGTCTTACTGTTTCCACCTTATATTGAAAATGAGATAAGACAGTAATTATGATCCCTTCTGGCCCGGAATTCTGTACTTGAGTTGGAACAGGAACAGGAACAGGAACCCGGGGGCAAGCGTTCAGCAAACTCTGGAAGAAATGAAGTGATGGGGCGGCTGAGCAGCACTTGCCAAGGCCCCATGGAAGGCGACCAGGGAGCCTGTGGGTGCCGCAGAGCTGGGCTCCTTTACCTGGCAAAGCAAGGGGGGCGCCACCGTGGCAGTCTCGTCACCCTCCCAGGGGACAGTTAGGGAGCAGGAATTAGTCAGAGCGTGACTGTGACTGGGAGTGTGGTCTGGTCAGAAATTGTCAACTAGGCGAGTTGCTGGAACCGTCTGTGGCCTTAGAAACACGAGTCTGTGCGGAGCTCCTGTTACTACGTCTTTTTTGGGGACATATGGATCTGAAGGCTGTCTTGCTCTTTCATAGCTCTCGTTTTAGGTTATGGAATCAAGAATAATCAAAGGAAGACATTCCCCCAATATACATTGTTGATTAAAGACGTTATTTAAGAAATTGAGGTGTTCTGAGCCCCAGGCTCCAAAGTCAGAACCCAGTCTATCTAGGAAAGCCTGAAGCCCTATGACATCCTCTATCCCAGTATCATGTTTTGTTCTGTTCTCAAATTTAGCAATATCGAAAACCTCTTTATTTCCTGTTTCTCTTCTCTCTCCCTCAATATCAGACTGTAAGTTTCATAAGAATGGAAGCTCATCAGCTTTGGTCTCCACGGCAATCCTGTCCCACTGGGTGTCTGGTACAGAGTAGGTTCTCAGTCAGCCTTTGTAATTCAATGAACAAAAGTCTATGCAGTGTGATGAGGGAGAGAAGACCAGGGAGAAAACACTGGCTTTTGGGTCTGTGGATGTCACTGGACCAGAATGAGGAGCCCCAAGATGGCCAACAATTTGTCCGAGGGCCAAGAAGCTTCTCTGTGAGCCATGCAGACTTCCTGGCAGAATAATCTACCTGTGGGCAGATGTGCCCCCAGCAGGAGACACAGGCAGATTTTGTGGGAATGTGTTCTGATCAGATAGTCTCATTTGGAATCTGTCAACAGCCCCATGTCACTGAGACACACACACACACACACACACACACACACACACACACACACACACAGCATTCTCAAGCAAATACGAGACTCTGAATTTAACTTTA
>NW_017732606.1:342168-345907 GCF_001890085.2 Hipposideros armiger
TTTGCTGTTATGCGATTTTACCACACTCGCAAAATCGCACACAGCCGACCATATAACAAACTCTGTATTTTGAGTGGAAATGTTAGGGGGTCGTCTTATATGCCGAGTCGTCTTATACGCCGGCAAATACGGTATATGTCACCAAGAAAAATCAATTGGTCAGAGGGGAGAAGAGGAAATAAAAGAGCAATAATTTTCTCATGACTATAATTATTTCATAGTGGAGACCAAAAAAAAAAGAACTGACGTGATAATTTTGAAAAATTAATGACAGATTTCAAAATTTCCATTTTGTAAATCATTTCTGAATACTTTACAGACAGAAACTCATCACGAGTGGACTGTACTTGATTGGCAGTCCATGAAAAATCAGCTATTAAAAAAAGAAAAAAAAAGAAATAAAATCAGAGGGTCAGAAAGAAGATGAGTGAATTGCTCAGTTTAAAACTCAAAAAAGAGAAGAAATAATCAAGACAAATGGCCGCCTTCATATGACTATAACCAGTCAGAGTGGGAAAACAGAAACTCTAACACACCGTTAGTGGAGGTGTAAACTGGCCCAAACTTTTTGAATAACAATAAATAGTACATATCATTATTTGAAATGCCCATATCCCTCATCCCAGAAATTCAACATCTAAGAATTTATCCCATGAAGTGCATGCACAAATGTAAAACATATATATGTCATTATATATTTATACATATATATATAAATACTAGATTGTTTAATATAGCATTATTGGAGATTATAAAGCAACAATCTAAGCATCCACTAATGGTGATTGCTTAAATGTATTATGGTAAATCCATGCAAGAAAATGCTCTGTGGTTGTTAAAAGAATCAGGTAGTATTTACTCAAAACTATCAAATTGTACATTTAAAAGAGCCTCATTTTATTGTGTGTAAATTATACTTCAGTATTGACTTTTATAAGGGATTGAGACAGTAATAACAGAGGGATGCCCATTGTATGTTGCTAAGGAGAACCATGGAGGTGTAGACCTAGCACGTGAGGTGCTGTGTGTTGTGATCTCAGGCTTGCGGTGTGTTTGGGGAGTGGGGGGGTGGGGGGCCTGGGGGGCAACTGATACGTGGAAAAGGTCTAGAAAGTGTCCCCAAGTACTCACCAGTGTAATCATGGGAATATGAAAATAGAGAAAATGGGAAAACCTTTAATTTTTACTTTATATAACTCTGTAGAATTTATTTTTTTTATACAGAGCTGTGTAAAAAAAAGATACTGGTATCAACTAACTCACTTTTGCCTTCAGTTCCAGTGTCTCGGCCCGTCCTCACCCTCAGGGCTCCCAGGGACCAGGCTCTGGTGGGAGACACGGTGGAGCTCCACTGTGAGGCCCAGAGAGGCTCTCCCCCGATCCTGTACCTGTTTTATCTGAATGATGTCACCCTGGGGAACAGCTCGGCCCCCTCAGGAGGAGGAGTGTCCTTCAACCTGTCTCTGACTGCAGAACATTCTGGAAACTACTTCTGTGAGGCTGACAATAGCCTGGGGGTCCAGCGCAGTACAGCGGTGCCACTCCGTGTCAAAGGTGAGTTGACCCTTCCAACTATAGCATAACCAGGGACAGACCGTCTCCCCGCCTTCCCCAGCAGCTGAGATCGGAGGTTCCCACAAGGCCATTTGCTGTGTGTTGTCACAGCCGGCCTGCTGCCTACACAGCCTCCATCTGGGAATTCGTCTGTCTTCCACCTTCCCTCTGCTCGCTGTGCATTTCCAGGTGGCAACACTGCAGCCATTGTGATCAAAACACAAACTGCATCTTGGTCAACTGTGGTCCGCAGGGAAGGGAATTATCAAGTTCAGCGTGTCTCACTTCAGAAGACTTTTAGTTGGGGTTTCCTCCATTTGTCAAGCAATCAAAAGGCCAACGCGCTCTCTCAGACTCATGAATGTCTCTCTAGCCCTCCTGCCCCTGTCCCAGAGCAGCTCAGGTCCCGACCCAGAGCTCTTAGTAAAAGACTTCTCAGCATCCTGACCCCTTCCGTGTCCCCGTTCCCGTTTAGCTCCCGCGCTCACTGCCACCTGGCCCTGCCATGGGCTGACCAAGTCCTGCCCAACGCTCCATGCCAGTGTGGCCCTTCACTCACAGTCTTCCTCCCTTCCCCATTCTGCCATCATGCCAGGACTCTAACGTCCACACGATGACCCAGTCGGCACCGTGGGCTGTCGCCCTCTTCACACGAGCCACGCACTCTCACATGCACACACTACACCAGTTATCTGACCACAGTCTCCTGTGCTTTTTCCTGCTTCTACAACTCCTCCCGTCACCGTTGTTCTCATTCCTCCGAGACCCCCCAGTTCACTAACACCCTGTCCCTCCTGACAACGGCACCCTTGTTTCTCAGTGTCTCTGTATCCATCTAACTTGACCCTCCTCTTCCTAAGGAGTGAGGAGGAAGCACTCTGCTCCCTGTGAAAGGTGAGAATCCCCATCTGACTCTCCGTTCCATCCTTCCTCCCACTGTCAGCAACCGTGTACAGCCCGTTCACACCTAACACGCCCCATCTCTCCCACGTCTGAGAAGAACCCTCACTTGGTCCCATGTTTGCCTCCAGCCACATCTCTTACGACTAAGCTTCTAAGAAGAGTCAGCAGCACAGACTGTCTCCATTCCCTCGTTACCCACAAGGTTCTAACCCTCTGGTTCCTAATGACCTTCCCACGNCCCCATGTCACTGAGACACACACACACACACACACACACACACACACACACACACACACACACACACACACACACACACACACACACAGCATTCTCAAGCAAATACGAGACTCTGAATTTAACTTTATTTATTGAAAGATATAAGCAAAAAATAGTCCAATGTAGTAAGCTTTGTACTGATGCATTTAAGATTATAAAAAGGAAGTAAATAATACAAGATACTTTTAAGACAAAGAATTACTTTAGAAAACAGAAAAGATTACCAAGTTTTTCTGGATATACTTAATAAAATTAAAGAAAATATGAACTCTTGGGGCGGGTGGAGGGGGAGGGTACTACAAAAGGAATTTAAAGAAATTAAAGAAGAGATAAGATAACAGAAGAGACAACCAAAAAGAAGTTGTCTAGCAGAGCTCAGGAGAAAAACCAAAGAAAATCACAAGGTTATTTTAGAGATGAAATCCAAATTTAAAGCAGTAAGAATAGAATGTATACTTCTGAAAACTGTTAATTGAATGGGGAATTTGTTTGAGAAAGAAAACATAGAGTGAAAACTGGAAAGGACACAGATATAAAAGCAAGAAGAAAAAATTCTTCGAATACAGAGCTCAGACAATGAGACCCCACATGTGGATAATTCAGTGTCTCTAAGTTCAAAAACCAAACTGAAGAGAAAAACAAGGCTCAAAGATGTAATAAAAGCTTTCCTGAAGCGAAGAAAAGTTGGATATATAGATCAAAAGGTGTATCTTGATGAAGTTACCGAATTTGAGAGTTAAAAATACATGTGTATATGATCATGGCCAAAAAAAAAAAAAAAGTAATCAGAAGAAAAAAATATTAAGTTGGTCTTAATTAGAAGGAAGTGGTGTGCTGTCCAGACTCGCACTCCCAGGGGACGAATGAGACCTGACAATTGTATATCAAACCAAAAAGGTATTCTCAAACATACAGAAAGACGTGGGAATTGAACACCCATTCACCTGCCTGGGAAAATTACTTGATGACAAAACCCGGCCGCCAAAACATGAATCAATATAAAGG
>NW_017732607.1:0-955 GCF_001890085.2 Hipposideros armiger
GCCCTCCCAATCTGATCCCACAATAACTTCTGTGATATAACCTGAATCTATTCATTCCTTTCCATCCTCGCTGCTAAACCTCAAGTTGAAGCCACCCATGTCTTGCACTTGGACTTCTTATATTGCCTCCAAAGTAGAATACCTCGATTTCCCTCTTAACACTTTCCAAACTACTATGCAACATAATATTTGTCCATGTGTAAATCAAATGTCCTATTACACTTAAGATTCTTGGTTACCTTCCTATCCTATCTTTATTTAAATAATAAAATCTATACTCTTTGCAAATGACGTACAATGCCATCTGTTTCCTATGAGTTCTCTTAGGTTCACTCTGCTTCTGCCCGGTCCTGGATATTAAGATATCATTTCTCAGCTTGACTCGGGACTATTCATATCACATTTCTACTTGACTTGCTGGATCCTGGTTACGTTTTGCCTACATGGAGTGCACGAAGGAGAGTGAACAGATGATTGAGGAAGAAAGACAGGATGTGTTCTGCTTGCTCACACTTATCATCCCAGCAACACTTCTTCCCCTGGCAGTGGCCGTTGGTCAGAGTTTACCCATATTTCCAGAACCAGCTTTATTATGCCCGTCAGAGACAACCATACCAGCCACAGAATGCCCTCTCCTCAGGGCCTGTGCCCCAGCTCTACAGCATTCCTCTTCCAAACCTGGGATGTATAAGAACTCGACTCCTTTAGACCCCACAGTAACTATCTCTGTGTTGACACAGCAATCACTTTTGGCCTGTTTATTCTTCCACCACACGATTAACCAAATTTCAAAATTAATTTAGAATTAGTAAAAGAACTAGAATGTTTTCTGTTTTCCTGACTGAAACAGAACTGATGAGAGGAATAAGCCCCAATGGGACTTTTGCCCCTGAGTCTTCGTAGGCTGGCTCTTCAAAGCACTCGAGTCACAGCTAGAATATCACCCCCTGAAAGA
>NW_017732607.1:3265-4208 GCF_001890085.2 Hipposideros armiger
TGAAGATTCTTTATAGGACTGAATAAATTACAGTTTAAATAAGTCTCAGCCTCTTGCAAGTCATAGAAAATGTGAGTGTATTGAATATATAATTGCAGACAGAGAGTCCCAAACAATCAATAAGAAGTGTTAAATTGTAATTAGAGTGCTTTATATTACAAACCAGAAATTGTGTTAGTAATTTTCCCAAAAGTAATATACACAAAGGGCTTTTTGGTATTCAGGCAATGGGAGTGGAAAGATCATCATCAAAGATAATAGCTTTGAGTCAATAAGCCTAAAAAAATCCTATTTTCAACATTATATGAATGTAATTTAACCAAGTATTTTACACATTGAATCAGTCAATTGTTTCCCTAAACGCTGCTTGAAATAATGTAATTTTACTCAAAAAGTCCCTCCCATCAATTTAGAAAATGTGATTAATTTTTATCACCTGGAGGATAGGTAATATTTACCTGAACAAAAGGGAGAAAGGATAGCAATATTGTAAAGTAACCTTGTACTGATTTTGAATCAAAACTGTTACTTTTAAAAATAAAAATAAATTTGTCTTCATTTATCTATCAGCAAATGTTTATTTATTGCTTACTATGTGCTGGACATAATGCAAAGCCCTGGGGATACCTCAACAAAATAAGTCTCAGTTCTTATTGTTAATTTTATAGTGTGGTTGGGGAGGCAGAAAGACAAATCGTAAGAGACATAAAATACATTTAAACAGTGAAAATACTCTGTACGATACTATAATTATGTATACATGTCATTCCATATTTGTTGAAACCCATAGAATGTACAACACCAAGAATGAACCCCGAGGTTAACTATGGACTTAGGGTGATAATGATGTGTCAATGTAAGTTCATCAATTATAATGTAACAAATGTACCACTCTGGTATGGGATATTGATAATGGGGAAGCTTATGCATGTGTGGGGGTGGA
>NW_017732607.1:7373-11329 GCF_001890085.2 Hipposideros armiger
AGGATAATTTAGGAGACTTTTAGCTAGACTTGAACCCTTTCTTGTATTCAGACCTGTTATTATCTTAATCATATCAGCGGAACTTCCTCAAAAGCGCTTTACTAGGATAATAAACCAGTGCTTTCTTCCTATAATTTAAATCCAATATTTAATAAACTAGACATTTTTCAACTTTGTTTAGAGAAGACATGTTTTCTCTTGTAGACACAAGCTCCAGAGCAACAATTTTCATGTTTGTTTTTTCTCCTCGTGATATGAAACGTGTTTTCATTGCAAATTGTTCAACCTCAATCTTCCATCAAGGACTTTGCCGTGTATCTAACCTCATCTCATGAGAAAGAACTTGTATAGTTGACAACTTACCACTGAGTCAATTAATATAATATGTCTTGCCCAATTCTACAGTAATCTAAGGAACTAAAGATTAGGAGAATACAATGATAACTGTTCAAGAATATCTGTGCTTTAAATATCCTATTCTTTCTGCAGAGGGTGTAGTTAGGCAGTCTTTATGGGGACCAACCAGGATCCCCATCTCCTGCTATATACACTCTTGTGTAATCTTCTCCCCTTAAGTGTTAGCTGGATGTATTAATTCACTTCTAACAAAGAAAATACAACCGAAGTGATAGGAAATCACTTCTAAGATCAGCTTATAAAACAGTAATGGATTCCACCTTGGGTTCTCACTCTCCCTCCAGTCATCTCCCTCCTGGACCATTCACTTTGGGAAAAGCTTGCTGTCATGTGAGGCAGCTCTGAGGAGAGGTCCACAGGGTGCATGGCCCTAGCCTTCTGGCAAACACGAGAGTGAGCTTTTAAATGTACTCTTTGCCATTAGAACTGGCAAGTGAGACCTCTTGAGAGACTTTGATCCCGGGATGACCAGCGAAGCTGTGCCCAGGTACCTGCCTCACAGAAAGTGTTCTTCAAAGCCTCCTGTTTTGGGGTAATTTGTTACACAGCAATAGATAACAAACATAAAGGTATTTGAAAGACACAATGTGATATATAGATGATGTATTATGGAATTGTACTCTTGAAATCTATGTAATTTTACTAACCATTGTTACTCCGATAAATGTAATTTAAAAAAAAAAGAGCAATGCTATTGCATTGTACTACAGCCAGATTATCAAGTCTCTCAATCAAAATTATTTGGTTTACTTCTTAAGCAGAAGTGATGAGGCAGCCCGGTATAACAAAGAATATTGGACTTGGAATCAAGGCTCACAGTTGACTCTTGGGTTTCACATCTGCCTTAAATAAGATTGAATAAGTTACTTCACAGCTTGGACTCGCGTTTGCTCATCAGTGAAATAAGGATTTTTCACTACCCAATGTTTAAGAGTTCTCATATTCTACTGAAAGCCGTTTCTAACATCCACTCTAATTTCATTGCCTTATCTCCCAAAATACAAAAAAAAAAAAAAAGAACAAGTTTATTCTGTTAAGGTCTTTGTGGAGTGAGGAAACCAGAGTAAGAATAATATATTCAACCAAAATACTTGACAATATGTCAATGTGTGTTTGTAAAATTTGAAGGCATAAATTATTGAAGGAATGACTTAAATCGGATTTGGCACCATAATGAGAATTTCAAATGCTGAAAGGGAGAGAGGCAAGCCAGTTGACAGGAATGGCCTTAATGAAGGCATGGAAGTGAGGTTTTATGTGCGGGTATTTACAGAGGAGTGAGATGATGTGATGCACCAATGAGTGAGGGTGACTATTGGTTAATAATAAGAAATGAAGAAAATGCTGGAGACAAATTATTAATCTTTGCCAAAAATTTTACTATATATGGCATTGCCAATTTATATTTATAAGTCTGAAGACAATCCATTAGCTGCAAGATGGGATGGGACAACGTAAATTGGAATATGAATTGGCATTTTGAAAATATATAATGAGATATAATAATTGGGCATGTCAAAATCTGTCTGTAGAGTTGACAGCTAAAAACACAGGAATATCAGAGTAGTATTATAATTTTGCAGTATTCNTCTCTGTACCTTCCTCTCAATCTTTCTGTGAACCTAAAACTGCTCTAAAAATATATTCAAAAATATCACATTTAGAGAAACACTGTATGTTCAGATACACCATAGTGGATATAGTCTCTTTACCCCAAAGTTCCATACACTACCCTCTCCATTCTGCTCTTTTTCCAGGAGTCTGAGCTTTATAGATTGCATCAGAGTCAACAGCAAGAGATGAGAGGACTGCAGACAACTGATGTCAAAATATTAATCCTTCCAGTCTCCTATCTGATGAATTTCTGCAGAGTGGTTGTGCTATGGACTACTTCACACTGCTACTGCCTCACAGATTTATGGTAACAGTTCATGGTCCCTTTAGACATCAGGATGGCAAGGGTGACCCACTAATGCTACTGCTAGGGCACTGTACTATACCATTTTCGCTTCCTTAAGTCGTATTTACATCATTAAAAATGATTGTTTTATTAAGTGCTCTTCAATTATTGAATGTCAGTATGCTATGGGTTTCCTGCTGCAACCCTTTATAATATAGGCATGTACAAAGTGACATGGGCTAATTAATGAGGCACATAAATGAATGAGGACCTAGAACATTCTAGGGAGTCAAAGACGTCTAAAACCCTTCAAGAGGCTATGAAAGAAAGAATGCTAAAAATTTGAGAGTAGCCTAGTTTTGCACAAGCCTAAAACACATCAAATTACATAGTTTGTTGGAGAGGTGAGGCTGGTGAGCACTATCAATTGCTAATAGTGCATTTAAAATATAATAAACCACACTTCAAATATTATAAGGACCATTTTCTATAAATCTGAAAGAAGATTTCATTACACATGTTCTTGAGCATCATCTTTCAATTGCTTTTTCAAAATAAAATTAATACCAAGGGGAGAATTGAAATGCAATCATTCTTTACCACCTTGGTTCAAATATTTGCCACGAGTGATGTGATTAGATAAAAAACAAAACCTAATTTGCCCACTTTTAAGTTTTTCCTCTCCCTCTTCATGAAAGAGACTCTTGTTATCACTTTCAGGACAGGAAGCCCTAAAATGAGTTGTAACAATCATTTACAGCACCTTTTCTCATGTTCTGAATATTTGGAAAGAAACCTTATAGAGTACAAAGCAAACTGTCTTCTAGTAAGTCAGATATTTGTGAATGTGAATTAATATAAAAGATAAATTAGAAGGTTGACTGTCGTTGTAACACCATCTCTCTCAGGCTGACTAATGTTAGAGAGGGGTTCAGAGAACTGGGCACCATAGTTAGCTCCACAAGAGTATTAATTCAAGGGTATTAATGGGATAGAGTGAAAATACGTCAAATGCTAATTCTGGAACTGTTCTTGATTGACCTATTCAGCCACACAGGGCATATCTGGAGTCAGTTACTGTTAGGGAATAAGACAGATGACAAAATATTGGTGGGAGGTCATGAGGGCTGGGTCCAATCAGGGAAAGGGGAACTCTCTGAGGAGGCAAGCAGTCTTCCCCAGGCATGGCCGACACCCTGGAGTGCAGAATAAGACACGGCTCCTAGTTGACACATGTGTAGGGGGAGGTATGAGAGGTGGTGTGAATTTTGGACTAAGTAGTAGACAAGAAAACTACTCAGGTCCCAGAATTAAGGTGGTAAAACTCCAATGCATGGCTGGTCTAATATTGCAGGGCAGGGGATAAGATAAGCAGGGGTAGATACTGATTCAATTCAAAAGATCAGACTGTTCTCCAGAACCAAGACCTCAACAAGTCACAAACGTGGATCTGGCTATCAACAAAGCATGGGATGGAACACCAGCATCTGGGTCTATTAGAGGCAAGACTCATATGACTGTGAAAAAGGAGGCAGAGATTCCAAGAGGATTCTATAAGCATACATTTTGCTTTGGTGGTAATGGGTCTAAGAGCTGCAAGAAGCCCAAGTTCCCAAGTAGGGGACATGGTAGAGGGTGG
>NW_017732607.1:16354-18987 GCF_001890085.2 Hipposideros armiger
TCAGCTCAGGCTGGGAATCAAACCAGCGACCCTGTTGCTTAGAGCTTGCACATTTGAGCGAGCCCTTAACCAACTGAGCCAGTCATCCGGCCTTGTACATACTTTTAAAAAGCATCTTTTATTCAAGAATCTGTAATAACCCATGGAGGAATTATTAGTTTAGGTTTTTTGACAACAGGGCAATGTACTGATACTAGTAGAGATGATACTATGAAATTAGGATCGCATAACCCATTGCACACATAAAAACAGGTATACACAAATGTTTTCTCATCTCAGTAATTAATTGGTGGGAAACAACAGTAGGCATAGTTAAAAACATATTATCTGTCGGGCCAAGTTTGAATTCTTATTTTGTGTGCTTCTACCCTCTTGTGTGTTTTCCATATTGTTCATATTGATACTTCATCAAGCTGGAAGAATAATTTCTTTGTATCAGAACCCTTTCTTCGTTGAATGTCAGCTTAACCAATTACTCAAAGTGAGCCTTGAGTACTAGCTCTATCAATTTGATTTGTATAAAGTGCTACCTGAAATTTTCTTTATTATTTCAAGAACAGATCCTATTTATTTTCCCCATGTGGCAGCACTGCTCTCTAACCTTAGTTATATGAAAGAAGAGATTCTTTTATTAAACTGCTGAAAGGTTACAATTAATATCCTTATACAAAGATAAAATTAACACGTCAAAGATTTCGCTATTTAATGAGGGAACTGGTAAAATATTTCAATTGGTCAAAGGAAAATACAAACACACACATACACACACGAGCAATGACAAAAACTGAAATGGACATACAGATGGGGGCAAAGCTGGTCATGGTTTATTGGGAACCACCAATTGCATCCTAACCAGACAAAATGTATTTGCAGTCTTATAGACAATGATCATTGCCATAGTATCAGCCTTCTTCAATTTAAAGAGCTATAGAGTGGCTCAAAGACTGATAGATTCAAATAACCCTTTTTGTGGATATTCTACAAAATATATCTAATCTTTCTTGATCATTTCAAAGTCTTTCACTAATTTTTGTGATAGAAAAATGATTTTAAAAAATGCTATCACCCTTCTTATTTAGCATCATGCAAATATCCTCTGGTAGCAGCAATGCAGAGAAGTTAATTGCTTAACTAGTTTATATATACTATAGAATGTGCTATATGATATGCAGGTATAGGGGACACGTATATTTCATTACTTATGTGTATGTGCCCTATTTGCTTTCATTGTAGCAATTATTACAGAACATTAAAGGGGCTATTCATCACCATTTTATTTGCGCTTTGGAAATCTTGACATCTTTAGCCTCTCTTGTCACGAAGGTCCCTAAATGACACCAGGATAGAAGACAATTACTTCTTAGTCATATTGTTCCTGCTTAGCTGTACTTCATTAATGTTTCTCAGTCTTTTGTTGTCGCTGTTGTTGTTGATGCTGTTATACTTTTTCTTCCTGTCTAAGCCTGACAGGTTATGTCTAGTACTGGTCATTGGTAATATGCTTCTAGCTAATCACCGATTTCTACTGATTTGCCTCTCAGTAATGATGCTCAGTTATAAAACTGTGTTCTTTTTTTCAATGCATATCTCCACCCATTATAATTGGTTTCAGGAGTTGGACCCAGGCACGGGTATTTCTAATTTATTTGGTTGCATGTCAGTGTTTCTTTTCTGTGCAGAAATATCAGCATTTGCTTTCCCTTTAAATACAAGGATTACAAATAAGCAATAAATAACTATCTCCATAACTCCCACTAGAGTAAAGGAACCAGAGGGCCAGAACTAATAAATAACTTATCATGTTAGTTTTTGGCTTGGTCTCCATAGTACTAGGCAATTTCCCCAGCTTGCCAGATGGAAATAATTCAACATTGTGTTAATGAGATAAACACCAGGGGAAGAAACCATTTTTTAAAAAGAAAAGAAAAAAATAAGAAAGAAAATAAAAATTAGAACAATTATGCTTTTTTTTTTTTGGAAATAGGGTAATAACTACTCTTATTCCCTTTCATGACATCTGACACATGAAGGAATCCCTGCCAATGAGCCTGAAGTGAAGGGAGATTTAAAATATCAACACGTATCAGAAAGGCACGTGCCAAAACCACCTTCTGTTGAGCAGGGTTCCTGGTGGATGGTTTTCTTCCTTTGGGGGACCTGCTTTGCCCAAATTATGTATTTCACAGTTTACTTGGTTATTGAATTGACTGCATCCAGTTAGATTACTATGAAAATCATGTCTAGGTTTAAATACCCTTTCTTAGCCGCTGAGACATTAATTTTTTTTTACAGGCGTTGGGTGGCAAAAAAATGCTCAATTAAAATGCTCTGCATGTTCAGATCAACACCCCTCATTAAAAAGGATTTTACCAATCCCGCTGAGGAAATGGGAAAGAAAGCAATCAAAAAGTTTACAGCAACCACATTAGGGGAAAAGAAAATGAGAGCTGAGAGGCAAATCATCCTTTTCTACCTAAGGCACTGGAGCATATTTTAAAATCATACCTTACCTCTCTGCTACATAAACTGAAGGGAAGAGATGATCTAAGAAATATAATGACATAGTGTTCCATAAATAGCCATGTTTTGGAGAAAAGAGAAAGCAAGGGTGACTACTTCCTTCAAAGCATAAG
>NW_017732607.1:21327-27055 GCF_001890085.2 Hipposideros armiger
GACTACCAATCTCTACTTACTTCCTTAAGTTAAATCTAAAGGACTGCACGACTTTGATAAAATGGACAAACTGCGTTCTAAAAAATGTGCACTGGTTGCTGGTAGTATTTAATCTTACCAACTTCAAGCCAATGGCAAATTTTTCTATACTCAGGCCTTCGCGTGACCCCCTTTCAGGAATATTACGTCTTGGTAATTATTCTGCTATCAAGTAACTATGTTCTATTATAGGCTATTAGGAAATCACACAATATATTTGGTACATAGTAGGAACTCAATTATTTTTCAGTAAAATTAATTTGTGTCCTACTGGGAGACACATAAAATTCTGCTTAAAATAATACGATTCATTATAGGATTTTTGAAATTTAAAAGTAAAATAAAAATCACTTATTTCCTATCATTAGAGTTAATAATTATGTATGTCACCTCTTAAGAGCCAAAGCTTCCACTCTCTGTCCCCTAGTTCTAAGGAAAAGGAAAACAGTGATTATACTATAATGTTATTGTTCAGGAGGACCTTTCATGCAGAAATCTGGATATACCTGATCCTAGAAATAGCGATCAGACAAGGACAAGGGGACAGCACGTGGTTCTGTGTGCTCATTATAAACAGCATGTGCCACAACAGAGGATGCTAAAAATAATCAATGTTACAGAGTGATTCTGACCCGTGCATATAGGTTTCGGAGTTGACATACCTCTGTCTGTATATTAAAACTTTCAGATTATCTGCAGCACAAGCTACCCAGGTATATAAAAAAATGTGCCTATGCTTTCCAAGTAATATCTACAAAATGAAAACAGCAGAACAACTCACGATTCTGGGGTGTGTGTGTCGGGGGAGGGGGGTTGGGGTGGAGGTGGAAACAAGCCCGTCAAATCAGATTGCAGCTGTGTAAATGAAACCTTTGGTATTCTGGCCCACTCTGTGCTTTGTTTTTCACCTGTCTGTTTTGGCAACAGGTTAAGATAGTCTGGAGTGTTTCACTTGCTTTTGATTATCTGCAGACATGGTCTCCCTCCTAAGCCGTAAGATGAGGTGCTTTAAAAAGCCATAATTAAAGGGCAGAGGTAGAATGTGTTTCTGTTCATTTTTCCTTATAGCAATACTAAATTATCTGTCTACCACTATTGCTTTTTTCTGCATTTCTAAATATGAGTGTGTATAATAGGTAGACAGATATTTAGACATATTTAGAGATATAATATTCCCAGCTCTGTACAGTAAAGCCTTGGTTTGCGAGCATAATTCGTTCCAGAAACAAACATATTGCAAGACATCGCTCATTTACCAAGTTAAAATGTAATAGAAATGTTTGCTCGTCATGTGGAACACTTGCAAACCAAGTTACTCGCAATCCAGGGTTTATTGTCTTTCATTCTTGCTACTATTTCATTAGGTCTTCCCTTCCTCCCACCCCCCTTAAGGAAAGTGGGCACGTTCTCCATTGACCAAAAGGCTGGAGGAGTCATTTTCCATCACCTGAAGGTCTTCAAAGCCAAGAGGCGACATTTCCAGTCAGGCAGGTCATTATAACCAGCTCGAGCTTTCCAAATGGAAGGCTGCTGATCTTGCAGTAGGAAAAAAAATATTTTCAGCTGTGGACAATTAACCAACTCAGTAGACCAGACAAACGTGCAGCCTTCTTCTGCCCTCTTCTGCTGCCAGCATTACGTTGACAGCTATATAATTACATGGACCATAAATTATGCTCCGTAATCACCTTGTTTATAATTCCATTCCCTGTAAATTAGTAGGGTAATGAAATGCGATTTCATGATCACCAGATGCATAGTGAGCTAGTCACCAGAGAGTCTGGCAGTGGCTAAGAGGCAACCCCTTTCCGAGGACTGAGATTTTGGTGGGCTGCTGTGTGCTGGTCATACCATTGGCAGGTGATCCAATGCATCAACCTTGGGGCTGCCAATGACATTCAGGCAGCTCCAGGATGGAAGCCGTGTGAAATGCCAGCAGCTGTGAGAAACAGGGCACCCCATCTGAAAGCCTTTGCTTTTTTCAATTTCATGTATGGCAGCTCCGTTTATCTATGTTGCATGTTATATAATGAGTGCATGTAGAAGAGCCTCCTCAAGAGTCCTTTTCAAAAGTTGTGACCACAGATGGGCAGATGTTCCATAAAGAAACAATTTACTTCACTGGGTAGGTGGGTGGTCTGCTTTCACAGCATGGGAATATAGTAAACAAACAAGAAATACAACCACATTTCCCAAGGTTATTTCCCCCCTCTATCTGGAGAAAGCTTTTCTTTGAAAATCCTTTGTATCACTCTCAGTTACTGTGAAAAAGAAATAAGAATGGAAGTAATAAAAATGCTGATTGTCTTTGTTCTGGGTTCGCACAAGTAACCCTACTTCCGAGACACAACTCCCCACTATTTCATAATAAAACAATGACAAATTATAGTTTTAGAATCAATAGCACACAACTGGGAATTATACATTTTTATGGAAAAGAAGAATAAACGAACAGTTGATAATTTCTTTCTTCTATTCCAAGGCCCAGACAAGTTATTTGCAAGAGATTTATTAGAATTTGAGCCATTACTGCAACAAGAATTGTGCTGCAAGGAAAAATACAAATTATCTGCCACTGCTTCTAACAGAGCTGGGAGGGGGAAAAATGTGTGAATCTAAAAACTTTAATTACCTGCAGAAATGTGAGTTGGATATGCAGTACCTACTTTAATTACTATCTGATTAAAATTAATTCTAGGTAGAAAAGAAGAAAGTGGNCAAGGGTGACTACTTCCTTCAAAGCATAAGATCGAGCCCAGGTCTAGGGTGCAAATGAAAAAAAAGAAATCTTTGCTTGCCTCCTGTGAATACCTATTTGCACCCAGCATATCAAGGGAATTAAAAGAACCCTTTCCTCATGAGAGCACTCGGAGGAAGGGAGAGAAAGATCATGGAGACAGCATGATGATGAGGATTTTGTTTTTAATAGGAAAAGTTTGGTGATGTGACTTCAGGTATTTCTGCTATTCTTTTCTACCTAAGTGGGAAGAGTGAACTAATTTGATTATGGTTGGTTTGTGTTTTCCTGTTTGCAGCCTGACAGTTGAAAGGAAATTCATCTTTTCCCCTGCAGGCCAGTCCAACCCTCAGTTTTTGGAAAACCTACAGGGATGAAATAGAATGCTGAACAAGTTACTGAAATGGAATTGCTTCTGAAATCTTGCCCAGGATGGAGGAAGATTTGCGAGTGTTTATGAGATGGGAGAAGAAGGTAGGAGAGTGAAACTAACAGCAAATCACAACAGACTGGATATATTAGAATTTAACTTTGGGTTCAAATTATTTAATTAGCCCTTTTTAGGAGTCCTAGCTGCACTGTGGGCATGTCCTGGGACCTGTAGATCTGCCTCTAGAGTAGGTTTCAGAAGGTATACGCTGCTTAAGATGACAGAAAAATGTGGCCTGATAAGCATGACATGTAGAGCTGTTCTTTTCTTTCTGCTCTTAAGATAACATCACTGACTCACAAGCCCAGGATGTCTTACAGACCTCGCTTTCTATGTGAGGCCACCTGGCCATAGGCAGAACCCACAGACAATGCAGCCAGGAGCTAAATAAATCAGGCTGCTGAAGCTTGCGTAGGAAATGACCCATCAACAAACCCAGGACCTTAAACCCCTTACTTAATGATTACTCATACTTTTTGCTCTATAAAATCTCTTGTCTGTAAACCACGATGAGTCTGGACTTTTGCGGATTAACTTCTCTTTCTCCTGGATGGCCCCATTAATAAAATAGCCAGTCTCTCCCCAGGGCAAAGCCCGGTGCTAGTTTTCATCGACTCACTGCTCACGTGGGCAGGTACGGACTGTCTTTTATCTTGCTCAGGTCTCAAGAGAGAAAATTGTTTCTAAGGTGGCAGAGGTGAAATACATTATTTCCATGTCCAATGAAGTTCATACATATGAAACAGGATGTGGAATTAACAAAATATATGGTGATTTTTTTTATTCAGATGCGTAACCAAATGTGTGTGTTTGGATTAAATGAACCAATGTCACATCAGTTAAAGGCTTCTCTTGTATTGAGAATAGCCCTCTCTGTAGACTCTTGCATTGTTAGATGCCAGAAGTTGGAAAACTGTTGTGAATTTTACCTTGAAATATGATACATTATCATTGAATAAAATATGACTCCATAGATTCACCCAGCAGTTAAGAACAAAGGAAATTATTTGCCACCATGATCTCGTAGTTTTCTCTTGGAAGTTAACTTCCACTTGCTATTTTCTTTAGCTTTCCACTAGTACAATAACTCACACTGCTTGCAAGCCAGTTTGCATTAGAACCCTGTGAACCTCAAGCTGAATTTCCTGTAACCCTAGATCACAAAGACAAGAGGGATTCTTTAGATAGGGTTCCCCACTGTGAATTTTTATTAACTTAGAGGAAATTCTGGTTTTGACTGTCTCCTTTTCACCAGACTGTCCCTGCGAACTGACTACAAATGCATTTCCTCACAAATCGTGCCCTTTTGGCTGTACCACCACTGACAAGTGAAGCACTTCACAAAGTACAGACATTTTCTAAATCTTTGCCTAGATGCATCTGAGCTGGCCGCAGATTTTCGTCAAGCAAATGAGTCTTGAGGCTATCCCGACCATATACAGCTTGCCCAATGATGCAGAGACCTGGCCCCTCCCTGGGGAATCAGGGGTCTGTCATTACTCAGGCAGGGTCTCTAAGAGCCTCTGAATTCAACAGGTTCTGGGTGGGAAAGAAACTTTGCTTTGTCTTAAAATCATTCTGCAATATCCATTATATAAATAACTCTTTAGCAATGGTACTTTTAAAGTGAAGCTATGCATAATTCTACCAACCTGACTCAGCCACCTTTTATTTTCCTGTTTTCCACTTATTTTCAATTGTCTACATTTACTCAGTTTTAAGGGACTATTATAATGTAGATACAATGCTTTATCTAGCTCATTTCACTTCAACTTGTAACTTAATTATATATCATACTTTACTAAAACAACCTCCCATGAAATGGAATTTGGGTTGTTTCTAATCTTTTATTATTAATATAGAATGTTGCCTATGAACATTTTTTCTGACTACCAATCTCTACTTACTTCCTTAAGTTAAATCTAAAGGACTGCACGACTTTGATAAAATGGACAAACTGCATTCTAAAAAATGTGCACTGGTTGCTGGTAGTATTTAATCTTACCAACTTCAAGCCAATGGCAAATTTTTCTATACTCAGGCCTTCGCGTGACCCCCTTTCAGGAATATTACGTCTTGGTAATTATTCTGCTATCAAGTAACTATGTTCTATTATAGGCTATTAGGAAATCACACAATATATTTGGTACATAGTAGGAACTCAATTATTTTTCAGTAAAATTAATTTGTGTCCTACTGGGAGACACATAAAATTCTGCTTAAAATAATACGATTCATTATAGGATTTTTGAAATTTAAAAGTAAAATAAAAATCACTTATTTCCTATCATTAGAGTTAATAATTATGTATGTCACCTCTTAAGAGCCAAAGCTTCCACTCTCTGTCCCCTAGTTCTAAGGAAAAGGAAAACAGTGATTATACTATAATGTTATTGTTCAGGAGGACCTTTCATGCAGAAATCTGGATATACCTGATCCTAGAAATAGCGATCAGACAAGGACAAGGGGACAGCACGTGGTTCTGTGTGCTCATTATAAACAGCATGTGCCACAACAGAGGA
>NW_017732607.1:30120-32667 GCF_001890085.2 Hipposideros armiger
AACCAAAACTGTATTAAAATTGCACTGGTCCTCTCCAGAGCAGTGTGTGACCTCATAGGAAATGAACCATGCCTTCAGAATTCTGAGGAAACGTTTTTGCTAACTATGACTCCATATCTAGCTAAATTATCCACCAAGGCAAACATTTCCTTGAATGTAAAACATGTTTTACACTCAAAAAAATATGTTTATTACCACTGATTAAAAAATAAAGCTAAAGCATCCAGGAAACAAGAAATCCCAAAGCAATGACAGGTAAAGAGAATTCCAAGGATGACGATTGCCTCATATTGACACTGTATATGCCCAGTGAGCAACCAGTTAAGTTTAAAGCAGGAGGATACAGAATTCCAGAAGGGAAATATACAAGTAATGTTTTTTGGAACAATTATATTTTCTGATGTATTTCACCATTTGGAAAATAGTATTGGAACCGTATCAGAGAGGTTAGAAAGAATTATGGATAGGTACAGAGAAAGCTAAACAAATTAAAACTCAAACAAGTTTTAACTCCAGGGGGAAAAAGTTTTTTTATTACATGTAAATTAATCTTAGCTCTAAGATTAATTTAAATATTTGCATAGTCAAAAATAATGTACACACTATATACTGGTTTAATACCAGCGTATATTTCAGGGCTGGAGGAAGTCGAGGGGCTTGATGTGATCATGGTTCCTATTCCAAAAGAGGCATCAATAAGATATTAATAAAATCAATATAGTCAGACTACCTATAAAGATATATTAGCTAGAAATAACAGCTAACCATACTCGTAAGATGTAGCAGTGCAAAGAATTGGAAGAGGNAAACAAACAAACTAGCAGCATTCAACCAGGTGAAAGGGCCAAATTCTGTGTCACAATCTTAAAAACTATTGTCTAGTAACAACAGATTAAGCAGATAAAAGTTGAAACTAGGCAATAAGAATCCACAGAAATGTCTTCCTCCATCAATCTAGCACCACAATCACAATCAACAACCCTCCCCCCCCCAACAATCACCACCAGACATCAGCAAAGTGAGGTGGAGAAGTAAGGAATTAAGAGGAATTTTAATCATTTGGAATGTCTTTAATGGGTGGTCTGAGAAGAAGAGGTGGTGAAATGGTGTGAATAAGGACTGACATAGCAAGAGACGACATGGGTGCGCTTTTATTCCCTCTTGCACTGGCTTGGAAGAGGACAGGCGAGCTCCTTCCAATGGATGCTAGGTGACCTCAAATATGAAAACCATATTAAACCAGGACAACCATACAAATAAAAGCTCTCCCACTTCCAGTGCCCACAATGCTTTGTGACTCCAACAGGCAGTATAACATTTAAAATATGAGAGAGCAGTAAAAAAAAAAAAAATCCACTGGCTATAAAACCCTTTCCTGCCCCACCCTCACCACTTGATAGACAATCAGAACATGGAATACAAAACAACCTACAACATTCAATCTCTAAACTGAAGCTCTGAAGGGAAAAACCCAAACAAAGAGCTCATCTAACATCTGAACGGAGCCAAAAAGAACACACTCACAAGATGTTTAGCCAAATGCCATGTCCAGATGAAACAGCGTACTTAATGAACAAATATTCTAGAAAGATATGACCAGGTGACAATACAAAAATGGTAGAGCAAATAATAATAGAAAGAAAAAAAGATGGAAGCGGTGAAATAAAAAAGAAAGAACTTTGGGGGGTGGGGGTGGGGAAGAAGAATCAGTTCTGGAAAAAAAAAAAGATTTATCCTAGGAAAGAGAAGAAAATTTTCAACAATGACTTTGTACTGTTCAAGGAATTATGGAAAACACACAATATGTGGAACTATACAGAACAATGAAATGTTAAGGTAACTATGTGATGCTAGAATGCTAAGAAAGCAACCTTTCATAATAAACTATTACCAGAGAAAATTGACACATTAGAAACAGGACAGAAATCACATGGTAAGAGGTCATATCAGTGACCACTGGCAGACATTAAAATATTACTGCAGGGGAAGGCGGAAGTGGGTTCCCGACTAGGCCTCCACTGACGGCTGAAGGTGGCATAGTGCTTCTTACTACTGGGCAGGAGTGAGAGTTCCGGCTCCTTTCGTGGTCCCATGGATGTCATGGTGAGGGCTGCCTCATTACTGCGGGGGGATAGTGCAAGTCCTGACTCTCCACTGGGCCTCCTCTGACACCACCCTGCTGGGAAGCTGAGGGCTGCCTCGTTATTACTGGGTGGAGGTCCAGGTTCCCCAAGTGGTTTCCACTGACACCAACAGGTGGATGGCTTGTTACTGGCCAGTAAGAATGAAAATCCCAGCTTGCTACATGGTTTCCTGTAACCATTCCAGGGGGCTATAGGGGAGCCTCATTAGTCCATGCTCCCCCACTTGGGCTTTACCAGCATGAGTGGGGCTGGGTCCATAGTTTTTCTGTGGTGATTCCCTGAAGTAGAAAAGTTGCTGTCTAAAAGTTTTCTGTTTTTAAACGCTCATGCAACTCAACACCAAAAAAACAAACAACCCGATTAAAAAATGGGCAGAGGATATGAAGAGACATTTCTCTAAAGA
>NW_017732607.1:38126-39319 GCF_001890085.2 Hipposideros armiger
GTCTTATACAGTGGTTGTAGATAGCTGTCAAGTCATTTAAGAAGTGTGGCATTTCAAATGCTGTAGATGGAACTGAGGACAAGGCAATGTATGAAGACAGTGATTCGTCATCAGACACAGATGAGGACAAGCTAATGGTTGGGAGTTTTGACAGTGATGAGGAGTTGTATGAACTTTATGATGAATAAAGCTTGAGTTCAATAACTCTATGTAATACATTTTTTTTTTCAAATTTCGGGCCCCCAAATTAAGGTGTGTCTTATACATGGGGAAATATGGTACTAACCCACAGGCCACCTTTAAAATGACTTACTTCTCTCCTTTTCATAACTTCATGCCTTCTACTCTACTTGTCTATCATAGACACAACCTGATCCTTGTCATGATGGTGGGCGTTCATCAAACAGCATGGAAATCTCTGGGCTGATGCACTGAGTTCTATTTTCAGTATTCATTGGATATAAAGTTTACTCCATCCTCCTTCCCTCCCACCTTCACTTCTTCCTTCCTTTCTTCCTTCCATCCTTCCTTCCTATTATTGTTTTTCTTTTCTTTTTATTTTTCTGACAACATATGTTCTACTTAAGAACTAATGCTTGCCCGATTTCATAATAATTGCATAAAATAGCTTTGTTTTGGGTGGAGCTGAAGTGAGTCCTCCTCTGTGCCCTCCAGGGGCAGCCTAGGTAATCAGAATCTTACATTCCTCTGAGAGAGTAATGGCTCAGGGGTGGCCATAAATTAGCATCTTCCCCAGGACTTTTGTGAACATGGGTGGGAAAACCACTCCACTTTTGCTCAGATTTTAAGCCATAGAAAAAATATAAACTGAGCGCTACTGGTGGCAATATTTCCCATTATTTATACAAGAAATCCTCCTAGGAAATGCAGGCAATGCTGAGAAGAGCAGACCCAGGGCTGAGCCTTGATTCGGCTATGCCTGAAGAAAATCTGCCTCGGGACTTGATAATTACTTAATTCAACAAAGTTCTATTTCACTGACTCCACTGAGTTGGATTTCTGTAAATTGCAATTTAATGGCTCCTACTTTATTAAGTGATTGGTACCTGGAAGTCATTTACTGCTAATAACAGTTCTAGAAACAAAAGTGGCTACATTGAGAAAGGGTAGTGTGGTGAGGTGTTCCCTGGCCCAGATTAAGGAGCTGGCTGTTATTGTACTGGAGAAGCAGG
>NW_017732607.1:39659-40763 GCF_001890085.2 Hipposideros armiger
TGGACCAGTTAATTTGAAAGTCTGGGAAGCTGAGCTGAACACTGTAGCCCAATGCAAAACAACATAAATCATAAGGGTGAAAACATTTTCAAGATCTTTTGGCATTGGGTTTGAGACAATATATAATTTTTTAGTTATTAGCCTGCGGCGTTTTCAGGTACTGGATATAATGATACCCTATTTGCTCAATCCCTAGGATATCCCACAGGGCCCTAAATTCACAGTAACAGGAAATGGGTTTCTAAATCCATGCTGGCCATCAACATCTTACACAGGTATGACAGGGAGGAAAATTATTCTCTCCAGAACAAGGAGTGAATGCACTGGCTAATGAAAGAATTCATTATTTGTTAAGAAACAGTAAGAAATGCTTTATATGTTACAAATCAGTGAATGTTTTGTTCTGTTTCTACTTCTTCCCTTTTTCTAATGAGGCTCCTTTCTAAAGTTACTGTGATTTTATTTCATTTTTGTTAGATACATATGAGGTCGGACAATTAAGTTTGAGAACTCATCCTAGAGAAAGGGCTACATACCTCATTGCTGAATATCACTACGGTCACCTTTGAAGTACTCCCCTTGGGAAGCTATACACCAACACCAGCTCCTAGTCCACCTTTCAAAGTAATTTTGGAACTCTTTCTCTGGAATGGCCATCAGAGCTGTCGTCGTATTACCCTTGATGTCCTGAATGTCATCAAAATGTCTTCCTTTCAATATTCCCTTTATCTTTGGGTTAAGAAAGAAGTCATTGGGGGCCAGATCAGGTGAGTAGGGAGGGTGTTCCAATACAGCTATTTGTTCACTGGCTAAAAACTCCCTCACAGACAGTGCCGCGTGAACTGGTGCATTGTCGTGATGCAAGAGCCATGAATTGCTGGGGGAAAATTCAGGTCATTTTTGTCTAACATTTTCATGCAGCCTTTTCCTCACTTCCAAATAGCAGACTTGGTTAACTGTTTGTCCAGTTGGTACAAATTCATAATGAATCATCCCTTTGATATCAAAAAAAGGTTAGCAACATTGCTGCAACAAGTTTGCAAACTTAATTATCAGGCCTCACATATACTCAATCATAAGGATAGGCAAATGAAAAAGTACTGC
>NW_017732607.1:42433-45715 GCF_001890085.2 Hipposideros armiger
AGATGGATCAGAATAGACAAATATCTGGAAATGAGAGTACACATGGCATTTGGGGGAAACTACAAGGAATCCATTTTGACTTGATAATATTTTGATACATGAAGCAGATAACCATGAACTTGATGTAACTGTGTTCCAGGTGGTGATTGTCTTTGCTAGCCACAATTAGCAATTTGAACTTTTTCCAAAGACAATGGTAGATCATCGAGAGGTTTGGGAGATGTTGCATGGGCATAATCTGATGTGTACTTCAGAGAGATCGCTCTGGTGGTCCTGTGAGATATCAGTCAGACAAGATAAAACTAATGGCTGAGAATCCAGTTTTTAGAATATTATAATTCAGGCAGAGCTGCTAGAAACTGATCCTAAAGCAGTGGCAGTGGAGACAGGCAGACTTGTAGATTGCAGATTTAAGGACAGATGAAGGGTCACCGTTTGGCAAGGGTTAGGGTGTGGTGAGGACAGAGAAGTGTTAATAACCATTTCAGAGTTTCTGTCTTAGAAACTTTGGATACTGTGGCTATTTATAAAAAGAATGGAAAGCAAACCTCCGTGTTGCACACGTGAAGGCAGAGGTCTCCATGGAACATACAAATGGAGATAGATGTTTTATACAGAAGGACGGAGGTTAGGGGCTAACTGAAATCAAGCTATAGTCTGATTCCTTCTCAGTAATCAGGATAAAATTATGATTGAGATATATTCTCCACCTGTAAGGTCCCAGGGCCTCAGGAAAAATGCAGATAAATAAGCCAACGACTCAGTTTAGCACCGTGTGAAAAGCCGACCACATGTGAAACGCCCCAAATGCTTTTGCAACTTGTAATTTAAACTTGATGGAGTGAAGTCTTCCTGGAAAGTTAAGTGGTAATTAAATGGTAAAAAAGGAAATGAAGGATATTCTTAGTAGATGGGATAATGTGTGTAAATGTACAATGACATAAAGCAACATAAGTTTGAAATGAAGCCTGCAAGAAAGGAAGTGGCAACAATTGAAGTGAGAGATAATAGCAAGGATTACATTATAAATAGACTTTTGTGCTAAGCTGAGGAACTTAATCAATATCCTTGAAACTATAATAGATATGGACACATTTAAAGCCATGACCACACAGGCATTTCAAAAAGATAACTTTTTTTGAGCAGAAATATAAGGGATTGGAGGGATTGGAGGAGACAAGAAGAGAAGAAATTAATCAACATCCCATTTTATTACAATTGTGGGTAAATTCTCAGTGCATAAAAACTATGAATTTATCCTGCCCAATTAGGAATCCTAGCAGATCCGCAGGGAGAAAGAAATTAGAAGGAACATACTGTCAACCATGTGGGAGTCAAACAATTTTTATAAGAGAATTAGAGATTATTGGCAGGAGGAGGTCTCTGAGAGGCCTGAGACTGGAGCAGTGATTTCTACATTTGGTGTAAGCAACAATGAAGGAAGGAGGGAGTGCTATTCCAAACTGTTATAATTAAGGTCTTAGAAAAGCTTGAGGAAATAGCCCAAGAAGACAGTAATGGCAGGTGCTCATCATCAATTTACTGACAACGTAACTTGCCACTAGCCTTATTGTCATTCTCTTAACAAGTGACAAAGTTGATATTCAGATAGTAGAGGCACGCTGATCTATCTGTATCTGAAATGTGTTTTGGTTTTTTTCCAACACATTTTACTTCCGTGATTGAATGAGTTTATATATAGAGAGTGCCTGGTTCATAGGAGGTACCTAATAAATGAGAGAGAAGGGTATCAAGTAAAGTTAGGGTCCATTTCTAGTGGTGGCAGCACTGCCGTCCCAAAGTAGCTGGTGAGAGAATGCTACTGCTGAGGTTGAAATTCAAAGGTAGACCTGAAGTTGTGCGTAAATGAGTGATGATGTTGTGATAAAAATGAATGATGTTGGATAACATCTTGGGTAAAAGAGGTAGGTAAAAATACAACTGTGATTTTTTTTTGATATAGACAAATGGAAATAATAATCTCTTCGAGTCCCCAAGTGTGAAATTGTTTTACTATTTGCCCACTAAGCCATTAGTTGAAAATACACAGACTGTGTGTTTGGGCATCATGTTATCTATTCTTAGTCAAGATAGTTTTTGAGTTTCAAGCACAAGTAACATACTAAAGATTCTCTTTTCCAAAGTGGCATTCATCAATCTCTTATCCATAGTTACTTTATTTATTCTTTACCCCTTTTCTATTATAATTTTCTATAGTGTCCTTATAGTGTAAAATGTATTTTCTCTGACTACTGTAAGGTGTTGGTAGTGGAAAATATCTTTTGCATCTACTCTGAATAAGTCCACTCATAAAAATCATAATTTATAGAAATCGCTGTTGAAAAAAAGCCTTTGCAAACCCTAATTTCACCTGCAAAAAGTAATACATTCAAGAGGAGAACCAACATAACATTCACATTGTGATGCTGAACAAGATGCCTACAAAAATGAAAACAGATGCTGAGTCTATATAAGGATTCATTTGAACATACAAGAACCGGAGAAGAAAATCAACTATTTTTTAGCCCTATGCTTCATGGAAGAGCAACAATAATTTACAAGAATCTAGCATCATGAAATGATTGTTTAAAAAAACAAAATGAGCCAAGACACTGAGCTCAGTCCCCTTGTATTTCAAATTGGAATTTCAACACCTGAAATGAGTACTTGACTTCTCTATAATTTCATAGCTTCTCTCAGTGTCTGGACTATTATCTAGATCACTTCCAACTTCATATCATAGTGTATAGGTGAATATTGACAACATAGAAAAATGTGTGATTTTTGTCATGAGACATAAACGTTATCTTGGGAGAAATAATCTTTGCCAAATTTAATTTTTTTTTTATAATCAAAGAAAGTGTTAATATGAAAATTAACAGAAAGGCTTTTGTCTTTACATACATTGGCAAGGATTTAGTTCTTAATTAGAGAGATCATAGTGGGGGTCAAGTTCTCGCTTTGCCATATATGAACTTTAGGGCATTCAAGATTGCCTTAAAACTCAGAAATTTTAATTTTTTATATTCGTGCACCAGGGACAATAATGCTTACCTTAATTTGTTCTGAAAAAGAAACCAGATAATTTTTGAAGAAGCCTTCAAGGTAATATTAGCATTTTTTGTGTGTATGTTTCTTTTTATTTCCTTTCTTTTATTTGGGCTATCATTAGAATAGTCTACCAATCAAATACTTAAAAATCATTAGCAAAATAGCTTTTAGGTACCTTGCCTTCCTAAGATCTATAGGCTACTCAATGGGATGGTAACAGGTTTTTTGTTG
>NW_017732607.1:46520-48336 GCF_001890085.2 Hipposideros armiger
CCATCTTCGGCGTGCATACCCCAAGATAATAGATAGAGTAAGTGACTAACAGATCTGAGACGATAACTCAAGTTCGCCTGGCTTCAAAAACTGTGTTCTTCTTAAGTTTATTGTAGGGCAGTAAGCCCCATATCTGAGCAGCGTTGAAGACCCTGTTCTCAGGCAGAGTCTGAAACATGGAAAGAGCCATATCCAAGAAGAAAACAGGAAGGGAGTTGCCCGTCCTCAGGGTCGTTTCATCCCAAACACATGAGATCTATGTTTGACTTCTATGTTGTAACGCCTTACTACAAGCTTAGTGGCTTAAACAATGAAATCTGTTATCTTTCAGTCCTGGATGTCAGAAGTCTGGAATAGGTCTCACTGTGTTGGAATCAAGGTGTCAGCCAGGCCGCATTCCTTCTGGAGGTTCTGGGGAAGAATCTACTTCCTTGCCATTTCTAGCTTCCTAATGCTGCTCACATTCCTTGGTTCATGGCTCTTCACCTCCATTTTCAAAGCCAGCAACGGTGGGTTCAGTCTTCCTCATGTCCCATCAGAGTAACCTCCTGCTCTACAACCAGATCTCCCTCTGCCTCTCTCTTCTGCCTCCCTTGTCCATGTTTAAGGACCCTTATGATTACATGGGGCCTGCCTAGGTGACTCAGGATAATGTTCCCATTTCCTTAAGTTCATCACATTCCCAAAGTCCCTTTTGCCATGTAAGGTATCATTTTCCCAGGGTCTGGGGATCAGGATGGACATCTTTGGGGATGAGGAGGGGTATTATTCTGCCTATCCCAAGATCTTTCTAAACCATAAAGACTGCCAACGTATTTCAACACATTGAAACTATCGAAGGTTCTTCATGAACTAGAGAATATATTCCATATGCTACCAGTCTGCACAGCTCTTCTTATGCCTACATTTTAAATTCCATTTACTGCAATACTGTCCACTTCTCTCAAAATGTCTATATTCCACCATGCCAAAATCTTTGGCCTTCCCACCCTGTCTCATACTCTTGCACAATTCTGTGCCCTGAGATGGTGGTTCCACTGTCGTAATGTCCTTTTGTCTACTCTCTCTCTCTGCACAATGCCTATTTATCGCTCAATTCAGTTCAAATGTTGTTTCTCTTCTGCAAAGTATTTCTAGGCTCACCCAGGTAAGGTCAGTCTTGGTACAAGTTTTTGTTTTGAGCATGTCCCATACTATGTTATGATGGTCAAGTATAGTAGCTATATTTTCTACCTTACTGTGAACTCTGGGAAGGAAGTCTTATTCATCTTTTTATTCCTAGTGCCAAGCATAAAAGCTTGCACTTAAATTTTTACTTTAGAGGGGCAAAAAAAAAGGGGGGGGATAGTTGTAAACCCTATTAAAGTGGATTCTCTCCGTAGGTTGATACAACTCACATAACATTCTTCTTTCACTGATAAGAGTCTACTGTTGAAGTCAACTTCCTATACCATCTCATTCCCCCCCTGCCTAAGCTGGTATAAGAACTTCCTGAGCTTGGACTTGACAGGGCCATGGCTAACACACAGCATATATGAAACACCCAGGTTAGAACAGTTACATGATTAACTTTTTTGTTGTTATGAATGTTTTATCACATTAAGGAAGTTTCCCTGAGGACCAAAGATATTTAACCACCTTTTCATTTGATTATTGACATTTCTACATCATTTTGCAGAAGTATCTGCTGAACTCTTTTGCCCTTTTAAAAAATTGGATTGGTTGGTTATTTATTGATTATTATTTATTTATTATTTGTGTGAATGCCTTATATTAGCTGGATAGAAGTCTTTTCCAGACACATGTGTTCAGAATA
>NW_017732607.1:50331-56290 GCF_001890085.2 Hipposideros armiger
GGAAGGATGGAAGGAAGGAAGGAAGAAAAGAAAAAAACGGGGGAATGCATGAATATTAATGGGGCAGGAAGACTGTGGCGTATGACAAGATCAGAGACAAAGAATGAGGGCGGGAAGGAACTACACCAGTTCTGGAGGCTTCAGCAGCAAGAACAAATCTCCCTTCTTCCTTGAGAGTTTCCTTGTGACACGATTCAGGTGGAGTAGCTCCCAGGCCCTGTGTCCTCTCTACTCTCAGTTCCAGTTCTTTGAGAGTGAGAATCTGATTGGCCCAGATCAAAGCCACCCATCTATTAACTACATTCAAGGCCCAGATCAGGTGGTATAGATATGGGCCCTGAAAGACCTTCTTTATGTCTTCAGAGCTGATCTCACAAAGAGGGGATGGCTGAGGTAGATGGCCATTCACAGGGTTGTCTGCCCCAGCTAAGCCCTGTTCTAGGAGCTTCACTTACATCATAGCATTTCATCTTCACTATCAAATTATTATTTCTCAGCTGAAGAAACCAGGCTACTAGCTTATCAATATTCAGCCCAGAAAGTGGCAGATCTACCACTTAAACCCCACTCTGTTAAAGACAAGTTTTAAAAATCATTCCTGGTACACAGACATAGTTTTAAAAATCACTAAAGTAATATGGTTACTCGGGTTGACTGTATTACTATATTCAGAATTGTGTTAAGAAAAAAATCATTTTACGGCTGGATGTTTTTAAAATGGAAAACAGAAAATTTCCAAAGCATAGGAAAGTGGGAACTGTCAAATCAAACAATGTGTCCAAATATAATTAAATGAGTTGAAAAATCTTGATGCACCTTAGAAAAAAGTTAAATTATAAAAATTTTCAAAAGGGTTATTCCTGACAATCACAAAAGACATAGTATTTATTGAAATAAAAATAAAATTGTGTTTTTAGCTCCTTGTGCTAGAGTGGTGTTTAAATGTGTATTCACTGTTTGTAAAGATGCCTGAATCTTTGTGAAGTTTGGGAACATTTTTGTCCTTCGCATCTTCGTAATCATTCATTTCATATTTTGGAAAGGAAAGGAAATGAGAGATGTACATGCTGACGATGGTGGAAATAGTGAGATAAGAAACAAAAGAGACATGGCAAGAAAGAGAGAGGAGAGAGAGAGAGAGCACACACTATTTTTCCTTCATTCTAATATTAGCTCTTTTTTATTTTAGAATTCACCCAGGCCACTTCTAAGAACTTGAATTTGGTCCCTCCTAAAGAGTTCAGACTAACTGTTCCCAGGAGAGAAAACTGAATTTCAGTTAACTTGAATTCCCCTCTCAAATTGAGATTACAGTGTGCTTGTAAGATATCTCTGAGGTCCAATTGGGATTCCATTTCTATGGAGATTAGATTGGAACCTGAACCCAGGAATAATAAAGTAAAATACTAATGCACTACTTCTTCCAAGGACTTTACAGGGCATTTTCCTTCCCTTGCTGTGAAGTGTTATTTCGGGAACTTGCAAGTTTATTGTGTTTTGCATGATAACACTTTGAGAACAAACTGCTTATTTGATTCACTGTCTTCATTAGTGCCCCAGTAATTAAGAACGGATGTTATTTTTTTTCCCTTGAGTTTATTTTTTCCTTTTTCGGCTTTTTTTTTTTCATTTGTTGTTTTTTTGTTTTGTTTTTTATATTCATGAATTGTTTGGGACATTACTAGTGATTTGTGCAAATCTGGGCAAACAGCCAAATGAGAATCTGAGAAGTAGGCCAGAGCAATTGTTAACAATGTTTTCTTTTTTAATGATTGGCTTTCTTAAAGAAATTCCTTTCGCTATCTAACCTTCCTTCCCTCTTGAGGTTTAGGGTTAAATCAAATTTGCAGTAAGTGGGAAAAAGATTAAGATGACATGGTTCTACAACTATAATTATATTTAGCTGTTTTGTGGAGGGAGGCGTGGTTTTGAATAAAGATGCTGTGGTCATTGTGATACATGGACCTTTAGGGAAGAGAAGACAAGATTTTGCTAAGTAATTTGCCCAATTTTCAACAATGGTTTTTGCTGTTTCCCTTCTATATCTTTCCTAGTTCTCTATTCCCAATGTCTTAATATAGAAATTAGTTTACAAATCTCCTGCATTTATCAATTAAAGCTCCTCCTAATACTTGGAGGAGGTGTTATTATCTTCATTTTGCAAATAATTAAAATAAGGCTTAGAGACAATGTGGCTTGCCCACTTGTCTAATGAGCTGTAGAGATGGGGGCATGACAACAAGCTAAGTATCACCCTTACAGTAATGAAGAAGAAGGGATTTAAAGCATAAACTAAAAAGCAAAGAATAAAAATAATTACGAGTATCAGGAATTAAATAAAACAGGCCCAGAATCCAAACAGTGAACAGGCTGAAAGTTGAAAAATAAGTCTTATAGCAGGATCAGAGTGACTAAAGTCAAGCCATTGCAAAGTAGGAGAGGCCGCAGATTAGCAAAATATACTGGGAATGCATAGAGGCAAAGGAAGACTGCTCAGTGTGAAGGAAACCATGTAACCAGTGCCTGAATATTTGCTCCCAGTTTTCTTTGCCTGCATCTCATTACTAGGACTTTTGCAATGTAAAGTGCAGGTTATTATTTATTCAAATAAAAAAATGCCAACTAATTTATATTTTCATATTTTATGTATTTTGGGTTACTAAAGTAATATATGATTACTGTAGCAAAAATGCAAACAATGCAAAAATTGAAGCATAAAATAAAGCGTCTCATTATCCAATTCCTACATATAGGTATGTATATATAATGAGATAGAGCTATATTTATAGCTGAATGGACATAAATACATAGTTTCGAGCAAGACGCTTTGACTTTTATGTAAGCAGTAAAAATTAACTTTAAAAATCAGTTGCTATTTCAAAAGATTACTAGACAAGCTTGTTTATACATATATGCTCAGGTATACTTTTACTCTGATATGTACATTCATATGAAAAATAAGTCACAGTCATTCTAGCTTTAACACATTTTCACAATCACTTTCCCCTTAGAGAAAGTATTAGAGGTTCGTGGTCATCATCTGTGAACTCATAAATAAGCTGAGATGTATGCATAGTTTATTGAATATATGCAAATCAACATTTGGTAAAATGACCACATCTTAACTAAAAATTGTATTTCTTTTCTATATACTAGTTCTTACATACCGTGGTGCCACATCCTCTGCTGTCCTTGAAACTATTAGTCTTCTAAATTTAAGCACTTTTAATGGGTGCATAGTGTAATCTCACTTGGGTTTTAATGTGGCTTTTCCTGATGTCTAATACTAATCACCTTTTTGACGTACTTTTTGCTCTTGGTATATCTTCCTTAGTAGTGTTGAATTCTTCTGCCCATTTTTATAATATGCCACCCTCTAATAAGTTGTAAACGTGGTTTATATATTCTAGTTACAAGTCCTTTCTCAGATACATATATTGTAAATATACTCCCCCAGTCTATAGTTTGACTTTTCATTTTCTTAATGGTGTCTTTCAAACACAATTTCAAAGAAATTTCAAAGAAATTGTGTTTCTTATTTTTTTTTATTTCATTTTAATACCACACTATTTATCATGTTGTCTTTTATGGTCTGTTCTTTCTGTATCCTATTTGAAAATATTTGCCTAGCCAAACAGGCAAAGATTTTCTATTTTCCTAGATATTTTATAGCATTAGTTTTCACATATTAATTTTTGTTAAGGTGCAAGGTGAAGACTGAGATTCAGTCTTTTCACATGGAAATTCAGTCATTACTGCAGCATTTGTTGAAAAGACTTCCATTTCTTAACGGAATTTCATTGGCATCTTGGTTGAAAATCAATCGACCATACATGCATAGGATTATTTCTCAATTCCTAGTTCTGTTCCACTGAAAATTATTACTTTCCCTAATGACTCAGTTGCAGTAATTTTGTGGTAAACCTTAAAATCAAAGTGTCGTTCTCATTGTTCTTCTTCTGTTTCAAAATTGCTTTGTCCAATCTTGATCATTTGTGTTTTCATATAAATTTTATAAATATTTTCTCAATTTCTTAAAAAGAAAAGCCTGCTCTGCTGACAGTTTTGTATAGAAACACATCAGATCTAATCACAAAGGTTAGAATATGGGACATTCATATGGTAATGAACAAGTGACTGAAATAACATGGGTGAATCTTAGAAACATACTGTTAAGTAGAGGCAGCAAAATTCAAGACAAATGATTTCAATTTAAGAAAGTTCGAAAATGGTCAAATTCACATACGGTGCTAGAAATCAGGACAATAATCCCTTTAGCGAGGAAAAGAGTTTCTAACTTGGAGGAGCTTAGAGATGGGCTTCTTAAAGGAGGGTAATATTCTAGTCCTTGATCACCATGTTGTTCTTCCATGTGTGTTCACCTTACGAACAACCCTGGAATATACTCTTTTCTGTAGATAGGTAATATTTCAAAACTATTTTTAAAAGGAAATGAACATCCTTTTGATTTTATGAGGCAATATGTGTGTGACTACAAATAAACATACATTTTATTTGGCGAGAAAAATGTGGTGGGCGTGCACGCGCATGCGCACGCCGTCTACTTTCAGAAGTAGGTATCGAAAAAGTTCATGTTAAAGGGGTTACTGAGAAACACTAATCACTGATGTTCTTCTAAAACTTTGCCTTTGTAACTTTCCATCGCCACTCTTCCATATCTTCTTTAATTCTTCTCTTTTCTTGACCCTTTTCTCACAGGCTGCAATACTAATCTTCAGCCATATACCCTCAGAGCGGAACTCTGAGCTAGCTGTTCTAGTTCTTAAAAACACTAGTTGATAAAAATCTCAAGGTGTTACTTCTCTGCAGGGTATATCATTTTAACAGAAATTCGTGAGACTCAACCAGCCTTTGAACACAATTGCCTGTGTCAATAATGCTGAAATTTCAGACTCCATGACAAAGAGAATGAGAAAGTCTGTTGGTCAGAAAGAATTCTAGTTGGGTTTTTATTTATACTTTACAAATTGTTGTATATGACATTTACCTTTCAAGCCAGCTCTAGTGAGTGGTCTCACCTTGTGCTGGGCCACTCAAGTTTTCCCAAACTACCTTCAATGCAGTTTTGAAAATCTCTTGAGTTCCACCTGGTTGTAAGCTTTACAAAATTTTATTTTAAGAAACTTAGATTACTTATTATCATGGAGAGTCATGGTTGGAGGAAGAACCTAAAAGCTATATCACTCAATCAATACATTGCTTGTTGCATCTCTCCACATTACTGTGAACCGTTCATTCAGCCTTTTCTTGGACATCTCTAGGGCACTTTCTACCTTGCAGGGGAAGCACAATGTTTCAAACATCTCTAACTACGCATTCCCCTTTTATTAGTCCTATAAACATCTTGTGACATTAAAAAAAAAATCTCTTATAATTCTTCAAAATACACAAAGACACATATGGATCTTCTGAAACTCTTCTCTATTTAATAGTTTAGAATTTGTTCATCATCCTGTTCTTCCATCATTAATCAGGCTCTGATTTGTCAATATCTTGCTTTAGGTTTTATACACAGCTAAACTATACACAGCTAAGTTATATTGTGCCTCAGTTTACCAGACTCCTTTTCAGAGCCAAAATGTTAGCTGATGGTGATACATTCCCTTCTTTAGGTGTCAGTGTAGGAAAAACTAATTAAAATGCACCTGTCTAGAAGACCTATGAATAGTGAGGATATCAGTGAGAACTCTACATACTGCACTTGGAATTAGAGGAGTTGTATCTGAATCTCAGCTCTCCTACATATTGTCTAGGTATAGTCTACATATTGTCTTCGGCAACTCCTCAGTTTCTCCAAGCATTAGTTTATTGATCTAATAAATGGAGGTAAAAATGAGATTTGTGTTAAATTTTTTTTTTAAAGCTAGCATAAGTGGTCTGACAACTAAGTTCACGAACGTGCTGCAACAGTGTTGCTAACATTATTTTGATATCAGAG
>NW_017732607.1:56650-62924 GCF_001890085.2 Hipposideros armiger
ACTAGAACCGCTGTTGCTCAGAGCTCAAACTCTTGAGCGAGCTCTTAACCAACTGAACCACTCAGCCGGCCCTAAAGGAAGACATTTTGATGACATTCAGGGTAATATGATGACAGCTCGGATGGCCATTCTAGAAAAAGACTTCCAAAATTGCTTTGAAGGGTGGACTAGACCCTGGTGTCAGTGCATAACTTCCCAAAGGGAGTACTTCAAAGGTGGCTGTAGTGATATTCAGCAATGAGGTTTGCAGCACTTTCTCTAGGATAAGTTCTCGAACTTAATTGTCCAACCTCGTATGAAAAGCCCCTGAGAGGGCACCTGACATGAAGTTATAGCTCAATACATGTTACCTGACTCCAAGTCACAAAATAACATTAAATGAATATTTTGGTCACCATGACCTTTCAACACCCTCCAAATATGACGCCAGATGGTAGCTGCTACCTCCTGGTCATAAATAGGATTGGTCATGAATTCTATTCATGGAAGAGGGCGTATTTAGTCATGCTTTGTCTGACTTCACCACCTGCTATCAGTTGGCATGAAATGTAGGCTTGAGATATGGGAATATTCTCTTCAGGGTATAGTTTACACTGACATCAATTTTCTCACCAAGTTCTGGGTTTGAAGGGAATAGCGCCTCACCAGAAAAATGATGCTGGAAAACGCTGACTAACTGAGCACTTAAATATTCCGTTACCATTAAATTCTAATGAACGTAAAATCACATTAACATCTAATTAAGCCATTATGATTAGTGCTGCACAATACATACTTTATCACCTTAGATACCCTAACAAACTTTTATCTTTGAGGCAACTGAGCTCATTAAAAACTGCTATTTGCTGAAGAGATCATAAGAACTTTATGATACAGAGTGACCAACATCATTAACCTCTTTATAAAGTTTTTCAAAAACTGAATATGTGTACTCTACCAATGGGGGATTACTTTAGGAAAGGCCACTTTTTGGAAAAAAAAAAAAGCTAGACTTGGGTATACATTTTGGAAGGACTTAGGCTTAGATCAATAGGATATAAAGAATTCACCTTAAAGGAGCAGTGAGTCTCTAGACATTCTAAACTACTGAACAATTCGTTTGGTCTAATGGAGGTAAATGTCAGTGTTTGGAATAAAGCCTTACTTCTCATCATTGGTGCTAAATTGATATTAACATTTTAAACCAGTATTTTATTATCCAGATACAAGTAAATCCATGTCACAACTTTTGGAATCGTATGAATAGATGCATTTTCACCTCAATAGAATGTGAACTCTGGACCTCTGTTTTGATCCCAGCTCCATGCTTATGGGATGTGGAATGTTAGATGTGTGACTTAGACTTTCTGAACTTCAATGTCATTATTCTATAAATCAGACATCACAGTGCATATATGCTGCACAAATCAGATACTACATAAGTTAAAAAGATAACTATATACATAATACTCATTAAATCGTAGCTTTCGCTGTTGTTTGCTTGTTGTATTAGTATTGATAATTGATTAAATGTACTATGAAATTGTTATTAAGTTCTACTAGTAAGTCTCCATTTCTACAAGTTTGTTTCACATCTGTTTCGTTTGTCACCTGAAATTCTATAATCTATTCATTTGGGCTAACAGGTACATTTTCCTCATCACAGAGAAAAAGAAAAAAAAGGGGAGCTAAAGACAGTAATTTACACCTACATAATTTACATCTACACCTGCATAATAATTAATATATTATTATTTATTCTCTCCTGAGAGTCTCCTGACTGCTGAATAATGAGAGAGACACTGGTTATTAAGATAGAGTTTCATTTTAAGACTCAGGCTAGTATTGGGTGGAATGCTGCAAGGAGTAACATGAAAATGCTGTAAAAATCCACAGAATATAGGAAGAGGAATGTGAAAGGAATTAGTAATAATTAATCACCGGAAATTCTTTTATTTAAAGTTGTTGAAACATCTTGAAAACCTGTTCTTGCTTTTCTCACCTCTGAAGACCTCCGTTTACCATCCCTCAAACGCCAAAGGCCTGGCCTGACCAATCTGGGCATCAGTCATCCTTGGCACAGCCTCATGTGCTCCAACAGGGAAAGTGACGCTCTAGGCTCTGCCTGTAACTGGGACTTGACAACGAGGCCTTGGGGGAACTCAGCAGGCTTCTATATTTTTCCAACTTTTCATGTTGCCATAGGACATGAGTACCTAAATTAATGGAATTCTTCTACCTTTGGAAGCTTATTTTAATTCTGTACTTATTTAGTGTAATGAAATATTAAAATGTCATTACTATTTTTACGTTTTCCTATTTTTAATTGCCTCAGAGCCACTTCAGGGTAACACCTGAATTTATATGCTCTTCAAATGTGGCCAGAAAAGTAACTTAAAATAAGAGCATGCTAGAAATTCTGTCACTTTAAGTTTACTTTCACATATTATGTTTCTGTTCATAATGCCTCTATATGCAGTTATTTTTATCATTCCCATTTGGCTCCAAAGAAGCTAAGACTCAGAAAGATGAAATCTCTTATTTCTTCTAATAATTAGTCGGCAGCAGCACTGAGATTTCCTTAATCTCTTTAATAAATATTTATTTAGTGCCCACTCTCTCTCCCCATTAAAGAATAAGACATAAAAAGGATTTGTTTTGATGTGGCACATGTACTCATGAGGGAAGACAAACAAATGCATAAATAGGAGAACATTAAAATTTGTAATGCTAGGAAAAAAAATTAAAAATGGTGTGGTATGGTAGATTGCGTCTCAGGAACTACTTTGATTAGATAAGGAAAGCAACTCATAATATTTAGGTTAGCTTTTGTTGTAGAAGAAGGAAGATGAAGAATATTTGGTTAGATAAGCAGGACGTAGCCAGGCATGATTTTGCTGTCATAGATTGGGCATCTTGGCAGACCTGTTTGTTTTGGTCCCTGTGCTGGGCATCGGAAGTTGGGCATGTCAGCTCAGCACAAAAGGCCAAGGGATTAATTTATCATTATGTTAAGATAAAAAGAAGGAAACTAGATAAGAGGGTAGATCCTAAGAATTCTTCTCATCATGAGGACATTTTTTTTCTTTTCTTTTTGTTGTATCTATATGAGATGATAGATGTTCACTAAACCTGTTGTAATCATTTAACGATATAGGTAAGTAAATCATCATGCTGTATACCTTAAACTTATACAGTGATGTTTGTCAGTTATTTCTCAATAGAACTGGGGTGGGGAGAAAGAAGGGAACCATATATTAGGCAGAGCTCTCAAGATGGAAGCGTATTTTTATGGGTAAAGCTAAAGTAGCAAGAGCAAGAGCAAACTATATTCTGATTTAAACCCTCCAAAATAAGCATGGATATTATTACAATTATTTTTACCCAAAGCTTTTAAAAATTATCTACATATTTATCAATGTATTTGTTCAACTTTACTTCTTGTGTCCAAATCTTTCTTTCCTAGGGAGGCCAGAAGACTAAAAAGCCTTAATGTGCTAAGGGAACATGATTTTCATGTTAAATTTTACACACAACTACTGAAAGACTCTCCTTATAAACGCTGAGATGTTATTCAGGAAAAAGGAAGTTGGACTACTATTAAATCATCCTTTTTAATTTCATTAACCACAGTTTTATTTCTGGAAATTCCTTGGTCACATTTCATAATGACATTTCTTTCAATTTTCATGACTTCTGTAACTTTATCTACATTTTTTTATCATTTATTTATTTTATAGTACTTATCTGCATTTAAATTTTTTTCTAGATTTTTTTTGGGATTAAAATACTGTGTGTGTGTTTTTTTTTTTTTACATAGTGAACTGTTTTCATTTATTTATTTATTTATTATTGTTGTTAATTGCTTATTGTGTACTCATCATTGGCAGGGGTTTTTTTTCCCCCCTTTGGGAATCTTGGACAGTCTGGAACATAGGAGTGCCCTCTTTTCCAGGGGCTATTTTTATGTTATTAATTTCTTAGTTTAGTGGTCCCTATACCATGTAGAGAGTATAATTTTAGTGTCTAAGGCTGTATACCTTCAAATGAGCAATTTCTCACTATCTAATTTTTAATTTTCTTCCACCCAGAGCCATAGTATGTTCAAATGCTATGTTTGTTCCACTGATTTAAGATTGACAATTCCTTTTGGCTAGATTGTACCTTTTAAATTTCTAATGCTATAAAAAGATTTTACATCCAAATCCATGCATGGTACTAGACCAAAGATGCCTCTATTCATACTGCACTGTCATAAACTTGAATTTTACTCTTTTTAACTAATTTTTAATTCTTAACTTTTGCCTATGTATTGTATACATATATATACATACATATACATATATGTGTATATATACATATATATTTACAACAAAAATCTTAAAATTTTATATAGAGTGTTTTTTGAAAATCTCCAATACATTGTAGAACTCTACCTTATTCTCTACCTTCTATCACTCCTCACTAGCAAGATCTATCCTATTATATATTTAAGCTCATTTTATATCAAGTATTTATCAAGCCTAGAATAGTAGAACCACTATAATTTTCAATAATCCTATAGCTTCTGAATTCACTTGCTAATTAATGGATTAGTAATAGCTAATCATGTTATTTTTAAAGCTCATATGAAACTGAGTATATTTTATTGATCATGTGAAGGATAAGAATTAGCTAATAGAAAAACTGCTTTTTCATTAACCTCTCCTTGTTATGAAGATTGTTTATCACTCTTTTGCAAGAGCCAGAAGTAGCAGCCATGTAATCAGGCTAAACTGTCTTCATTTCTAATCTACAACTTATACTAAATGGCTTATTGAATGCAAATTCAAAGATAATAAGGTAATGATTACTAAAACTTATAGGATTCTGAGAACCATGTGGAAAAATTATGAAGAAATTTTATCTCCCAATATAAAGTAAGCATCATCTCCTTATCTCTTGACTAATATTAATGAAAGAACAATATTGCCGCAAATTTTCTGCTATGCAAGGTGTATAAGTAAATTACATTTGCAAAGAAAAATATAACAAACAGCGTATGAGTGATTTGGCACTCATAGGTATTCACACACTTCTCATAAGAATACCAGCTACATTGAATTGAATCATGCCCCTCCAAAATTTATTTTCACCAAAAACTATGAATATTACTTTATTTGAAAATAGATTCTTTGGAGATGTAATCAAATTCATGTTATAATAGATTAGCAAGGACCTAAGTCAAATACGACTGATGTCCTTATAAGATCAAGGAAATTTTAAAACAGAAACACAGACACACAGGTGAAGATGGAGGTAGAGGTTGCTATATTGAATCTGCAAGCCAACGAATGCCAAGGATTGTTGAGAGCCACCACAAGACTGAAGGGTGTGGGCAGAAACTTTTCCTAGAGCCATTTGAGGGAACATTTTCCTGCTAACACCTTGTTTTCAGACTTCTATATTCTAGAATGGTGAGTGTATACATGTCTGTTGTTATAATCCACATAGTTTGTTGTAATTTGTTATGGCAGCCCTAAGAAACTGAGACACGAGCATAAAAGCCATCTTGATCCCAAGTACAATGCTTTAGATATTTCCAACAAGAACTGATCTATGGTTATTTGTGATGGTTATTTTGCAGTGGTCAAAATGCATTGCCGGTGGTTATTCACAACCAAACAACTTTTTTGATCCAAACCAACTCATCCATTCTTGGTCCTAAACCACATTCCCAATTTTATTCCAATTTAATGAATCCTGACCTTTTAAATCACCCCTGCTGCCACATGTTGCCTCTAGGAACTTTCTCCAGTGAACCAGCTCTTCCAAACAGCATCCAGACAATTCAAGGTCTTCAGCCGTTGTGTGACTCTAGTTGCTAAAACACTAACGGGCTAGATCATCCCAATAAGATTTTCAATGGATCTACCTCATTAATTCATCCATTCCCCTCCCCAGCCAGAGGAATGACCAGCCTTTCTTAAGACATTATTGTCAAATGTGGGCTCCACAGAATATCACCAAAATCACCTGCTGATAGGACAAAGCTGAGTTGATTCTTACTGAGGTAAGGGAGAGCTCTGAGTTTTAGCCTTGTCTCAGCGGGAGGAGTGAGAAGCCAAGATATTTATGAGATTTTGAACTTCAGTTTATGATGAGTCTTTCTCAAATTTGGGGTGTTGATTGTTAACAAAGCAAGGATCATGATACACTAGTTCAGGCTGGTGGACAAGGTAAGGTGAAGATTTTGAGGCAAGGGATCAAAAGTGTTTTAGGGGGGCCGGCCGAGTGGCGCGATGGTTAAGAACTC
>NW_017732607.1:63224-74657 GCF_001890085.2 Hipposideros armiger
AGTGAAGCAGCGTCCTCCACAACTAGATTGAAGAACAAAACGACAGCAACTTGTCTGTTCCCCTTCCCCTAATTTCCCAGTACTGTTCCCAACCCAATTACCCAATAAAAATCTTTAAAAAAAAAAAGTGTTTTAGGGTATAAACATCTTTTGATGCTTTCTATTAAAGAGTTGTTGATATCAGGAATTTGCTGAAATAAATAATAAAGTTATTTTCAACTTTTAGCTTCCTAAGCAAGAGTTTCCTGGAATGGTAAAATTATGTTGATAACGACAGTGGGATGCCAAGTCCTTTTAATGGAGACAGTTAAGTTATATCGGTGTAGGTTTCTGGTCTCATCTAAACTAATCTTGTCTCATATTCTTGCTTATTTTGGTCAGGATAAGTGTATTCAAGTACTGATCAGCATGCTAACATCTCTTTGCTATGCCAAATATGCCTATCTCACAAATCCTCTTCTATGCCTTTATCCTGTTGTCCCTAAAACTTCTTTTGTGCCTTTGGCGCTATATTAATTTGCTAGTACTACCATAAGAAAATACTTCAGATTGGGTGACTTAAACAATACAAATTTATTTTCTCAAAGTATGGAGGACAGAAGTCCAAGATCAAGGTGTTGGATTTCCTCTGAGGTCTCTCTCTCTTTGGCTTGTATATGGATGGCCATCTTTACCCTGTGTCTTCACATGGTGTTCCTTCTGTGTGTGTCTGTGTCCTAATTCCCAATTCTTATAAGGACACCAGTCCTACTGGATTAGGGACCACCCGAGTTACCTCATTTTAACTTAATTAACCTCTTTAAAGCCTTATCTCCAAATATAGTCTCATTCTGAAGTACTAGGGGTTAAAACTTCAAACTTCAATATGAATTTTGGGGGACACTTTTCAGCCCATCACATGCATCAGTGTTCCATCAACCATAAGCTCCTAAACAATTTTGAACATTCCCTTCACCTTCTTGCTCAAAATATAAACCGACTGGCCTTAAAAAGCCTCTTTACCCCGTAGAACCCTCAAGTGTAGATTAATTCATTCTTCCCTTTCCATGTGCTTGCTCAGTGTTGTTGCTTCAAACTGAATCTCCTTTTTACTTTACTCCTTAGGAGCACTTTTTTATTTTTGCCACTGTTAATTCTCATTTCGTTTAACTCTCCTGGCCACCCCCCACCCCCCCTTAGTTGATGGTATAGCACTTGGTTCACTATCTTTCTCCGCCACTACTCCCACCCACATGATCATTTAGTAGAGAAGTCTCAAAGGTAATCCATTCAAAGCCTTGATCTCTCAGTTCATTGAGCTTGGTGGCTGCAAAGACATTTTTACTTCATTTCACTTCCTAGACCCTCCTGCACTTGACCTTGTCATTACAAATTAGATTATATCAGAACTCTTACACATCTTATTCTCTGACCATCTCTTTATTCTAGTTTTCCCACTCCAATAATTCATGGGGGTGAGAGTAGGAAGCCTTAAATTGACTGGCCCGACTGCTTTTTCACTATCAATCAATTTCCTTGCATTCTTATTTTCACCTCTAACCAGCCCAGTTTCCATGGTTCATTACTATAACTTCTCTCTTGCAAACAACCTTGTCTTTTGTGTGTGTGTGTTCTAAACCTGGTGAAAATCAACCATTAACTTACATTGTATGTACATTAACCAATAAGGTTTACAATTCTATTTGAGATTGTTGGGCATTTCACTATTTATATATGGAATAAGTTACACAAACCTACGTTAACTAACATAACTGATCTATTGATCTATTCCAGGGAGGGTTTTTTTTTTCTTGTTTTAAAATGCATTTTATATATCAATCCTCTAGGTCACTGCCCAATTGACACACCCATTGACCTGCCTCTGTTTTGGGAACTGGTAATATTATATAAACAGGGCTGAGTGAGGCAAAGAGGAAAATGGTCTTATTGGGAACCCATAGGCAAGACTTCCTAGCTGAACTTTTGTCTGCACAAGAAGTCAATTTTTCACTAAAATATCTATTACCACCCATCTAAAGGATCCATGTCTATCTAAAACAATTCCTGATATTAATTAGTTTTCTTATTTATATTTGAGAAAATATTAATTCATTTATACCCTGGGTAATGGCTGGTTAATGACACTGGAAGTATTGTGGCTTTAACCTAAGGCAGACAGGCCTCTCATGACTATGGTCTGTAACAATTGGTTACTCTTTATCAAATCAAATGTGTAAAGTACAGATAATTACCTTTCAAGAACCCCCACCCTCAAATGAAGATTTATTTTAAAAATATTATTTTAAGATATATACCAAAGATAAACACATTTACCAAATACTTTAAAGATAAGCATACCACTTTAGCCACTAATACAGCACATGTGAAAGTATATAAGCTTCTGCTATCTGGCATGACAAGGGATTTGGGTGTTCCAGTTAATCAAATAGCATAGCTAATAGAGCTGACACATACATCTTATAGAGATTGCCAACTTTTAAAGAATGGCTTTGCCATGAAATAAAACTCTCTCTGAAGCTATACTAAATGTGATTTAACCTATATTTGGTGGTTTATCAGTCCACTGAAAGTTTGTGAGAAGAAGGATGAATCTCAATTTGACTTTCATGGGATTCTGACCCACTGTGTAGGCTTTTAACTTATTGCTGTTAGAAACCACTATAAAGAAGAGAGATTTATTAGTACCCAATTGAAAATTGTATATATGAGATAGTGTGATTTTTAAAAGACAGGGATTCTGCGTTATCCATCTTTGCATTCCCAACACCCAAACCAGTGGTTCTCAAACTAAATGCCACACACACACACACACACACACACACACACACACACACACACGAGAATAATTTTGTTCAAAGAAGATCGAGGGCCCCAATGCAAATCTATTGAAACAGAAATACTGGGTAGGATCCCAGTATCTGGAATTCTGTTGTAGGTGGTTCCTGTCTTCCACTTTGAGAAAAACTGAACTGGAACAGTGCTTCTGTGTCTATTGATAATCTCAGGGTTATATTAAAATACTGGTTCTAATTTAACATGGCGAAGATAGGCCCTGCAACTCTGTGTTTCTAACAAGATCCTAGGGATAGTGAAGGCTGCAGATGTGTAGACCGCAGTGTGAGTAGCAAGGACTTAGAAACAATGCCTGATTCATCATAGTGCTCAATAAGTTGGTGTTAATTAGAGAAACCTCTATCTCATTGTGTCTATACTAGCCAAAAGGTGTTTACTGCCTTCTATGTTGCAATATAAATCTTGTGTGCATGCTAAATTCTTTTAGCAACAATTTCCTACCTGAAAGAAAGAATCCTATTCTATATTTATATCATCTCCAAAGCACCTAGCATAATATCTGAGAAATAAAATAATTTCTGCTGAACAAATGCCTAAACCAAAGAAGAAATAAACTAATCAACAATCCGCCAACCAAAGAGGACAGACTGAACTGGTATGAGCCCTTTGGGGCTGTATTCCTAAACGGTAACTAACAAATACATATTGGACTTAACAGATAAGGCAGGCTTTTCAACTATCTCTAAGAACAACAACCAAGATCATTTAGAAACTGGCTAAATCAAATACCCAATAGCTTTTATGTTTCTAACTACCACCTCAACTGCCATCTCTCATGACAAAAATTCAAGATAATTCATTGATTTGTTGTATTTTTTAGTTGAAAGGGTTAACTAAGGACTAACACAGAAATGGGAAAATTAGAGTCTCACAGACATTGCATTACTTGCCCAAGATTCAATAGCTAGTGGGTAAGACAAATATTATTAAGTCTTGATGTGCTCAATTGATGTCTGATATCTAAAAGGAGGCCAGAACTGTCGTGACAAGTTCCCCGATAAGACTGCTTTACGGTGAGTACCAGTCAAAATCAATAGACCCATTACTCTGTCAACATTGATATGATGGTTTATGGGTGATGGTATCTATCAGGAGAAAACATATAGGGAAACATGAATGATTTCAGAGTAAGTGGAACCAAGAAACTCCAAGCCTAGTGCTGTGGAGTTTTTTGGACATTCTTTTATTTTTAGATGTGAAAGCTTTCTAGTTACTTCATGATTTTAACAGATTTCCTGTTCCTGATTGGGATTACAGAACAACGCTCATCAGAGCTCCTTAGAACCTTCTTAAACTGAGATAGACATGGGAGACTGGAAAGAATATAAGTTTTAGAGCCAGACAGGAATAATATATAAACCTTAGCTCCTCAAACTAGCTGTGTGCGAATCCTAAAATATTAACAATTACAAGTATGTAATCATTTCAAAAGCTATGTACAACCATATTTTAAAGAAAGGGGGCATTTTTAGACTGAATTTTCAGTTAAGCTGGAATTTTAATTAGCCCTCTACCCAATCTTGCCTAATTATTTAACCACTTTTGTTCTCTACTACTGAAAAAAACCCTATAATTTTGGTAGCCCATGACAAAGTTATGTGGTTATTTTTTCCTCCATCTATGGCTTTATTGTTTGCCTTACTGTCACTTTACAGCATTTCTTTCTGTAAGTTCAAACTCTCTACTTGCTACTTTGTAAATAACCTTTTAAAATGATTGCCCTCTGATCTAAAGAATCAACTTCATCCCTCTCTCTACCTCCATCAGCAAGACAACCACTTCTTCCACCTTTTCCAAACACGTAATGTTGCCCTTCTCTAGATAAAATAACAGCATTAGGCCCTTATTGATTTCCTTATCCAGAAAAGCTGGTAATCACTCTTCCTATTTCTTATCACTCTTTCATTCCTCAACCCACTTCCATCTGTTTAGCCCGCACTGAAAAGTGCCCTTGCTGAGGTCATTACTAATGACCCCCTATTCTAAGACCAACAGACAATTTTCAACTCTGATATTAATTCATTTCTTTGCTGCACCTGACATTGTCTTGAAAAATCTTACTTGGCTTTCATGATTCCACAATAAAGAGTTCTTATTAAATCTTTTCAGCATTCCTTCTGGTCACTTCAATTGGCTAGTTTTCTTCTATCCATCCCCAAAATGCTGATATTGTGTAAATTTCCATCATTGGTTCTTTGTCAATGATGGAAATTGCCACTCTATATACTGTCCCTGAAGAATAATATGCATTGGCATATTTTTTAACTGCCTCCCACCCCAAGGTCAAGACACTAATGACTCTAAAATATTTACCTTCTAATTGTATATTATTTCCAATGTATTCCCATAGTATTTTATATTAACTTGCAAAGTACCAAAGTATTTATTCATTTGCTTGCTGGCTATCAACATTCAAATGAAGCACAGGCACCTCAAATGCAATATGCTTCTATGGAATGCATTACTCCTTCCTTTCTAGCTATTTGAGCTCTCACCTCCTCTAGTTGAATTAATAGCATCATTATTTGCAGATTTCCCAAACCAGGAGCCTGGGAAACTCTGTGGAAGTCTACTGTGTCTTTTACTCTCACCTCTAATCAGTCAAGCCCTGTTGATTTATTCTCCTTAGTGGTTATCTAATTCAGTGCTTCTCAGCTTTTAGTAGGTACCATATTTACCTGGGGAGCTTAGAAAAATACCAATACTTGGTATCTAGCTCAGACCAATCAGGGCAGAGCCCCTGTTGATGGGCCTGGATAGTGGTATGTTTTAACCACCTCACTTTATGTATGTCTGAAGCAATGTTCTCTCCTCATCCATAAACTTATTATAGTTCTTCACTCCCTCTCACTTCCTACAGTAGTGTATTCACTCTACCATGTCTCTTCTCCCATTTACCTCAACACCTTCCTTCTCCAGCTACCAGTGAGATCTACCTAAAAGACCTCAAAAAGTACCTGTTTTCTATTGTATTCTATAAAATTATCATCGTTCTTTCATATCACTGCTAAGGTTCTCGAAGATCCAGTTCCTGCCTTTCTCTCCTGACTCAGAGTTACTGCTTGAGATTTTCCATAGTCATCAGGCTATATTTTATTCAAATACTGTTACTTATCTTACTTCTTTTTCTATACTTTTCTCCCCAGTGATCTACATCCTTTCTATTGGGAAAAATGCTTACATGCAGGCAGTCTTTACATGACCCCTACTTGGCCACATAGAATGGGCCTTGAGGCAGGAACACTTGCTTATCAAGAGATAAAGAGTAGCTACAGCCTGTGCTGTGCTTCCCACCTTGTATGGGAATATCTTTCCTTGTTCCATGCTCAACAAGTGTCAAGTGTCCCTTTGTTCTGCTTAAGCCTGTATGTCAATGGCTCTGAGGAACGTCACCAGCTTTCAGTATTTCAGACTCCAAGGGGGAGGACTGGGATCCTTTTACTGCAGCAGCAAAAGGGGGTGTGTAGACAGATTGCCCTGCACTGGCTGCCTGGGCATTCATGGTGGCTACAGGGGACCAATGCCCGCTATTGAAGATGATCATGCTCTATTTCTTCTCTATGTAAGTAAAGTATTGTGTCATCCAGTGCTCGACTGCACTGTGTTTTCCTTGGCAACTCCAATACCAGGATGCCATGGGCAGAAACGTTTGGACTTCTATGCCAGGAAAGATACAGCTGATCTTTCCTCTCCTCCACAGAGTTGGAGTCTTGCCCTGAAATTGACACCTGGTTTACAGTGTTCTTTTCCCCTCGCATTGATAATGGGTACATGTTGCTCTGCTCAGCATCCCTTCTCAGCATCATATGGCTTGCTACATCTTATCCATGAATTAAGTTCTAATCAGCCCATCTCCTTGGAGCAGCTTTCCCTAGGTCACCTTTCTTCTACAGTAGGTGAGGTCCCCTTTGCTGGACTCACTTCTATAGTTGAACTTGCCTCACTGTGTTGTAATGATTTACATATGCATCTGTTTCTCCTACCAGAACTAGCTGAAGTTGAGGATTAGAGGCCCATTCCTTTGCAAATCTCCAGCTCTGTAGTCTCTAGTATTTATTAGAAGCCTGAATGAATTCATTAATCAGTCCATGCATCAGTTCACCCCTTTCTTGCTTCTATCAGAATATTACATCTTCACTTGACTCGGTGCCTAACTGTCAGTGAATGAGTGAATTATGTCCTGTGTGCTTCTTACTGTCCTCTTTCCTGAGGACCTTCCATAGGCTCTTCACATACTCCAAGTTCATTGTTTTCAACCTTATCCTGTGCATTCTTCCTCTTATAATACATATTAATAGTAAAGCCATGTTTATTATCTTGAATTAAATCCATAAGCAACACAGTTTACAAACTCACTTAATTTCAAATACCATTTTAATGTCTTAATTAAAATGATAAAGGATAGAAAGGAAAGCAACTTATAATAAAATGTATTTCAATGGGTGAAACCTTGAGGACCACTATACTAGAAGTCACAATGAAGTAGAGGTACAAACATATATATGTAGATTCACCAACAATGTGTCATCTATAAATACAGACTGACAGTGGGGTGTTATATTTGCAGAACAAAACAACAAACATCTTTATTACCACCAGTGACATGTGTATTTCTGAAATTGGGGCAACCCTGTTAAAGGTTGAAATTAACAATTAGACTTACACTTCATTGCGTTACTGCAAAGGTCATTGTATAGTCAAACCATGGACAATTTGTATTCATATAAAATGGAATTAGGTTGTAGGCTCAAGTCAACTTTTTTTGAAATGTCTGGTAGGGCATTTGAAAGTCAGGAAAAGGATGGGAAAATTCTTTGTTCTGTTTGACAGTCCTCACATCATGACATTTAGCATCCCTATCTCTCACCCACTAAGTGACATTAGCTATCCACCGTCATTGGGAAACAAAATTTACAAAATGTTCCCAAATTTCCAGATTTCTCTCTTGCACTATAAATTCTCTCCTTTCTTTTTCTTTTTTCTTTTTTTTTTTTTAGCTGAGCCATCCTGCCACCTGTTGACAGCTCAGCAGCAGCTCAGCTCGGGCCGGGACTCGAACCGCTGTTGCTCAGAGTTCAAATTCTTGAGCGAGCTCTTAACCAACTGAGCCACTCGGCTGGCCCTGGCACTACAAATTCTCTGTCTACATTATTCCACGCCCCTCTCTTGCTCTTATTTTACTTCAGTTCTCTATCTCACTCAGTATTTTCTCTTCATGCTCTTTCTGACTACATTTGAAAAACTGGCCCATGCTAAGTTGTGGCTGATGAATAACGGTCCAGTCTGAAAATTTCAAGCTCAGCAGAAAGCATGTGGGGAGGCAGCTTTCCACGGGTTGTAAGCAGGGAGAGGGAAATACGTGCGAGTTCTTTCTGCACCACACTTCATAGCAAAGAGCTATGATGAACAAAGATTTGAGCATAACTAAGTCTACGTAAAGCTTTGAGATATACAGATTCAGAAATGGGTTTAGTAGTTTTAAACCCTCACCCCTTTCCTTAATAACCTAAGGTTGTATCATCAGCAATGAAGAGTTTTTGATGGCAAATAATTTGTAAATGTAAGCATATGCAGAAAAAAATAGTTTTAAATGGTAATCCCATAATAATCATGTAAGATCACGGAAAGGCACACTAAATGCTTGTTGTAGTTTACATTCCAAAACTTGATTTATGCTGTAAGTGCCTCTGAGTCTATACAAGTATAAATAAAGCATTCTGCAAATCTGCAGAATTTGTTTTAACGTTTATATCTGTAGCTTTGTAGTAGAGTTCTCTGGAGGGTTTAGCTGTAATTAATACTACTCTCTTGCCATGACCCATTTTCAGCTGAAAGCTAGTTTTTCCTAGGCTTACCTGAAAAATAGAAGCGTGAAAGCTTTCCAAATCTCTGGTAAAACCTCACATATTTCTTAGAATGAGGTTTAAGAATGGCCTCGCTCCAAAAACTCAAAGTTCTAATTTCCCTCATGTAATAATTTAATCACTCCTTTTGTAATAAAGTCCATTTTAAGCTGTTTCATGGTATTATACAACTTCTCTCAAATTTGCTTTGTTTGTTTCTATATTTTTCCTGTGGTCATGTGAAATCAGCCTTAGATTTCAGCAGAGCCCTTTGGCATTTCACAAAGCCTTTACCCAATTCTGATCATTTGTCTAAACAAGGGTTCTTAGAAAACTGTATTTCTGTGGAGGAAGAATTCAAAGGGCAGTAATAAATGGTAGAAGGTATAATACACTGAATGGTGAACGACTCATAAAGTACAGTGCTCAAATACCTTTATAGCTTTTCTTGTGGTATATAAGACTGAAAAGAAATTAATCATGGTCGCTACCACCTACACTCTCAGTCTGATAGCCAACAAGATGTGGTTTGATTTAAAGATTTAAATGCAAACCCTTATTTTTGTTGGTGCTTCAAGAACAGCTGTTCAAACTATAACATAATCTTTGATAGTTTGATCAATACTAGTTTAAGCAAAGATAAAACTAGCTGCACAAAATGTTGATTTGGTCCACAAAGGGGTCAATTCAGAGGCTTCGAAACAGTTTTTTCTTCAACCGAAATGTTTCACTCTGCCACTTCAAGAGAAATCAATGTGTAGACACATGCCATCTGTTTCGTTGAAGTCTCAGCCCGAAAAAAATATACCTACTATGGGATTTCAACCAAGATGCAATACAACAATTACAAAAAAACTGGCAAGTGTTAGTCACTTGGAAAAAACCTTGATCATATGACTCTTGTGAATGGGTGCCTGATCAAGACAATGTGCACACCCAAATGGACAGAAAGACCCAGAAACTGGCTGTGTGTGTGTGTGTGTGTGTGTGTGTGTGTTGGGGGGATGTACATAAGAGAGTGCAAGAGATATAGGAGAATGGTAGTCCATGGGAACATTTGGGAAATAAACTCTTGAACAGTCCAAATTTATAAAGAAATTGCTAAGGGCAATATAAATGAGAATCAAATGGAATAACATACAGTTAATCATGGAAAGATTTCTGAGAAATATGAGATATGAACCAGCTTTTACAGGATATGCCTTAGATCAATGGATGGGAATAACTAGATTATGCACATTCAATAAATTACTTACCTTAGTTTGGTTTAAAAATTACTGGATTTCTATTATGTATGTGTTTCTAGTGGACTGTCTATGGGCACTTTGGAATACAGAAATGAATAAAAACTGTAGGAGTTCATAGTCTAGTCTGGGGGATAATCATGGTACAAGAAATGATACAGTTACGTGAGGCTTTGAAGCATGCTAACTGTTAATTAAAAGTTCTTGGGCTGGAAATACATTAGCTCACCACCACTTATTGTGAGGACCTGGCCTCAGCCCTCACTGTCCACAAATCACTGAGGGGCCTGAACCTGGACTGGATAGCTTGGAACATGATGGGGTGCTGGTGCTTCGTAAAGCTTTGAGCCACCTGGATTGTGTCGTGCAACTGCAGGCTAAAAAAAAAATCTGCATTTGATGAGGATACTCCGCTCCTGCTAACACCTATGGAAGAGAAAAATCCCCACCTGACCATTTTATATCACCCTTGGGACAAGGATGAGTAGAGGATCAAAGGTGTTCTCATCTGATGGGGAACACCCTGAAGTAATCTTCTCACAAAGGCTTCTTTTTGACACAATGGGCGTTTTTCCTCCTGGCACATCCTGTCCAGTAAACTGTCCATCATGGCAGTGGGGACTGTGATTTTATAGCTACTCTTTCAGTGTTCTAGCAAAACGATTGTGGAGTGTGATTCAGCGTGTATGTGCTGTCTGTGCCTAAAACCTCTATCCCCATCTGTAAAATTTCCATCCAACCTTGTAATATTTAGAACAAATACATTAAAGGGGTAAACACTTTGGGGGATGGGTGGAAAGAAAGGAAGACATGGTTTCTCAAAACTCTGTTATGCTATTCATAAATTAATGGGTTGTTGGAATAGTCATGACACATTTTTGAGACGAAAAACATAGAAAAAATACGTCATGACTTTTCCAACAACCCAATGGTAAATATAGGGACCAACAGGCTGTGAGCCACAGATCAATGGATCCTCTAGCCCAGGGGTTGGCAAATTGTGGCTTGGCAGCCACAGGCGGTGCTTTGAGTATGTACGTGTGGCTCTGCAGTAAAATTGAAAATGAAAATAAAACTATCAATGTTTCATTTATAAAATTTTTAAAAGGTATTATTCACATAACAGTGATTTCATTTGTTTTTTAGGTCTTACAAAACTTCTAGGGACAGGATTGGCTCTTCCATTTCAAAAGTTTGCTGACCCCTGCTCTAGCCTAACAGTTCTGCAAGAGATTTACACAATTTAAAAAAATATTGCTTAAAGCTAATGATTAAGCCCATCAATGGCTCTACCTTCTAACCTTTCCTTGACTTTTATAATCACAACAAAACCTAATCTATAGATTTAACTAATTGGGATATTTGAGGGAATGCAATCACATGATTTCTATATGCTTTTTTTTCGTAGGGCATGCATTCGATAGTCAACTGCATGGACAAAATGGTGTATTATTCCAAACAATATACCAAGCTTAATATGGCTTCAAAGATGT
>NW_017732607.1:75785-76811 GCF_001890085.2 Hipposideros armiger
ACAGATTTACTATCTTAGTTGTGTGTCAGAGGTTCAGGTTATGTGGGTCCCCTGCGCAGGGTTATACCAGGCTCAGTCCAAAGTGTGGGCTGAGATTGCAGGTCTCTTCTGTGGCTCTCAGTCCTCTTCCAACCTCAGAAATCTCAGGTTTTTAGCATCATTAAATTCCTTGTGGTTTTAGGACTGTGCTCCCCATTTGTTAGCTAGCAGTCACTCTTAAGTTCCAGGGGCCCTAGTTGACCCTCTCACAGTATGCCAGCTTATTTCTTTAAAGCCCAAAGAAAACTTCTTATCCGGTCTGCTACTAGCACACAGTCTTACAGAATAACATAACTATGGGAGTGACTCTCATATCACCTTTATCATTTAACCGAATCTAATCAAAGGAGCTGCTATCATACTCAAGGGGAGATTATACACCAGGGGCATGAATCTTGGAGCCATACTAGTATCCTCACTACCATTTCCCAGAAACATTAGCCTCTTCTTACAATGATTCTCCCACCCTCCTCCCTTTTTCAACATCCCTAATTAAATCTATAAGTACATTCACAATGGAATTTAGAAGACGGTTGAGCTTTCTGTTTTCATTTTATCAATAAACATTTATTTGCTAGTTTGTTAAGCTCCATGAAAATCAATATTACACAAGTTATCTTCAGCCTTGTAAGAAATATATTACTTTCACTTTGATGGTGAGGAAAGTGAATCCTAGAGTGTTTAAATGATGCGCTTTGTGTCATGTAGTTCTTAAATGACCCACTGAAGTTTTTATTGCAGACCCCATAAATGTTAAACCTGCCTTGCATTCACCCTGTCATTATATTCATATTTTTCTAAGGATGTTGCTGAAGACAAGGGCAAGGAATGAAACAAAAGAGCTTTGGGTTCTCATAGGATCAGTAGGTCACAGAGGCAGTGTCTTAGTCCATTCTGGCTGCCATAACAAATTACCATAGACTGCATGCCTTATAAACAACAGAAAATTATGTCTAACAGTTCTGGAGGCGGAAAGTTAGGGTGCCA
>NW_017732607.1:77506-80490 GCF_001890085.2 Hipposideros armiger
GCCCCACCTTCAAATACCACATTGGGATTAAGTTTCAACCTTGAATTTTAGGGGGACACATTCAGTCCATAACAAGTAGAAAATACGTACTGCTGGGGGAGGCATCTTTAAAATAAATAAAATTTATTTATATTAGGTTTTTGGTGGAAATTATTTTAGCCAAACTAGTTAAGTTACTTCTATGCCTATCTTACAATTATCAGGAATGAGTATTGATTTTTATCAAATAAATTTAGGGCATCCATTTTGATAATCATATATATTATTTTGTATTTAACTTTAATAATACTGAAACGTATTTTTTCATTTCTGGGTTAAATTTTTTTATGGTCATGATGTTAATGTTACAGCTAGTATTTACTTTTCTGTGATATTGTCTGGCATATATTTGTTTACATCCTTTTTATAAACTTCCTACATCATACTGTTTAGCAGTGTCTCTTGTATTTTTTTTTTATCTGAAGGTGAGAGTTTCTGGCTTTTAATAAGGAAGTTAAAATGTTTCATATTTACTGTTTGTCCTGCAAAATGATATCATACAGAATTCACAGGCAGAAAGGCATCAGATATGAGGGTCCTAGGTTTCTAAGAACCTTTCAGAGAGGTGTGCTCGGGTCAGAATGGATCTAGAAACATTGAGGCACAATGCTCTAGACAAGGTTCTCAAAGTTTGGTCCAGGGATCCCTGGGAATCCGTGAGACCCTTCCTAGAGGTTCGTGAAAGCAAAACTATTTTTTAAATAATACTAAAAATTATTTGATCATTTTTTTTTTAAGCTGAGCCATCCTGCCACCGGTTGGCAGCTCAGCGGCTGCTCAGCTCGGGCTGGGACTCGAACCGCTGTTGCTCAGAGCTCGCACTCTTGAGCGAGCTCTTAAACAAATTTATTTGACTTTTACAATTCTCTCTTATGAATGTACAGTGGAGTTTTCCAGAGGTTAGAAGACATACATTAAATTATCCAAAAATGCAATGAAAATATTTCTCTATTTCTAATATTATGTTTGCACAATGCAGCATTTTTCATTTCCTTCAATGATACAAGATATTCAACAGATTAAATGCAGAATCAGATATAAAAATTGATATCTTCTCAAGTTTTCCTCTTTGTTTTGGTTTGGACATTACAGTTGCTTTTTATTAAAATAGGTTATTTATGTTAAGATGCAGTTGGTTTATTATTTTAAATAAATTAATTTTTTAATTCTTAGATTAAAAAAATGGAGACTATCAATAGATAAAATCCCCATAAACAGCCCTTTAGGGTTTTTAATATTTTTTAAGGCTGTAAAGGGGTTCTGAGACCAAAATGTTTGAAAACTATTACACTAGCAAAAGATGATACTCTCCTGTTGCTAAACTTTTATAGGTAAATTGTGAGGATGGCCTTGTCCAGCAGAAATAAATAGTTTGGCTCAGGTTTGAGGAATTCTGAACTTTGGGGCTGGCTGCAGCCTTTAAATCCAGGCACCTTAAATGCAGGTACCTTTAATCCTCTGTCCTAGGCTGCAAGATGTTGAAACAACCAGGGAAAAGGAAGACTGAGTTTGTGTAAGATGAGCCGTGAGTTCCATTTAGTTCTTTGGTAACAAGGGAGGAGCCTGCAAAGTGGATCACTGAACCATCTTGGATGTCCAGACACTAATATTGAGAATACACTTTGTCTTATGTGAATCCTTTACTTTTCTTTTTTTTTTTTCATAATGCCTTATTACTATTTTTTTTTTTTTCTGCCCCAAGCTGGTTGAGATCTCTTTTTTCTTTGGTAGTCATGCCATAGTGTTTGCTGGTGATACAAAGGTTATACATCCTATTTCTCACCTTTTAGTGGTTACATTTATAAGGTTTTAAAAATCTAGAGCCGGCCAAGTGGCGGGATGGTTAAGAACTGGCTTGGGACGCCAGAGGGCCCGGGTTCGGACCCCACATATGAGGGCCAGTGACACTGCCCTCTACAGCTAAGATGCTGAACAACAGCTCGACCTGGAGCTGGGCTGCGGTGAGTCGCTGGCGACGGTGTAGGCTGCAGCCCCTGTGGCAGTGGGTTGCCATGGGCTACCACGTGTAGCCAACAGCCAGCGTGAGCGGCCGTCCAGAAGCCAGCAACTGATCTGCCTTGCCAGGTAAGAGCGCAATGATGGTGTCAACTTGGGCCAGTGAAGCAATGTCCTCCACAACTAGACTGAAGAACAAAAACGATAGCAACTTGTCTGTTCCCCTTACCCCAATTCCCCAGCACTGTTCCCATCCCAATTCCCCAAAAATCTTTAAAAAAAAAAATCTACACAAACACATTTTCTATCAATGTCAAAAACTGAGAAATAAAGAAAATTATATAAACAATAATATAATTGGTATCAATATCCCCCAAAGAATACAATACACTTCAAACATTTCTACTTGCTCACTTTCTCTTCTAAAATCTTATTTTGATAAAGCTTCCTTGAATTTTTTTTTCAGATTATTTACATTTGCCTTTACATTCCTAGAAATCTTAACAAGTAAACTAATGCTCACTCTTGTCATATTGGTAATTACTTATACCTACCTATAATAATGCTGTTTTTCTGTTCAGCACTCTTATCTACATATGAATTTTTCCAGAATTTTAGAATTAGTTTTCACTAGAGAATATTTTCAGTAAATTCTTTCAGGCAGAATGCATTGGTGATAACATTTAAAGGGTTTCCATATCAAAAGGTGTCTTTATTTTTCCTGCATAATGAATGACAGTTCTAAAAAGGAAGGATCATAGAATTTTATCTGGTGTGGAGTAGTGTTTGTCAGTATATTCTGCCATTTATAAAACTTTTTGCACTTTATTATATAGATATAAATTACCTCCAAACACTACCATCTTATCTGCCCACAATCGCCAACTTAGAATTCAACCTCTGATACCCCAGTGTTTAAAAACAAAAACACAAAACAAAACAAACAAGAAAAAAATTCCACTGTACTCTTAGATTTAGTCTGTAGCAAA
>NW_017732607.1:87448-93612 GCF_001890085.2 Hipposideros armiger
AGACAATAGCTACACCCAAGACTTAGTCCTTGAGTGATTAATGATGAGCTGAAGCTCCTTGATTATTTGTGATTGCCAGGTACCATGAGCAAGATGCCATTTCTAAACTCCTGGAGAATTTGAAGTTGTTGATTACCGCAGCATTACCTAGCCCAGTGCTTCTTAAACCTCTATTCAGTAGATCAGAGTATTTGTATTCTAGAAAATTCCCATGTGATGCTGATGCTGCTAGTCCAGTGAAATACCTAGTCTATCAAACTGATGCTCTGGCAATAATGGAATGTTAACCCAATAGTTTCACTCTACGCTCAGGTCTTATTTCACAGCTGATAACCAGTGTAACACATTGACTTTTGATCTATAGGTAGTAAGTTGAAGTGAATAAAAATAAAAGAATTTCAATATAGTAGGGCATAACCATCAATTAAAAAGTTAAATAGGAAAAATAAAAAAAATAATAAAATACAGTGAAATAGAATAGAAAACTATCAGGTTCTTGCAGGCATAAGAACAAATATTGTTTGGGGAGATCTCACTAACTGTCATATATATTCCAGGTTGCTTTGGAAAATGTGAGACAGACAAAAAAATGTTTTAAATGCAATAAATCATTGGACTTATTAATATTCAGAAATGTTGAGAAGGTTAAGACAATTATTATTCAGTTTCTCTTGGGCACACAGCTGAACGCATTTCTTAGAATCCCTTGTAGTTTGGTGTAGCGGTGTAATTGGGTTCTAGCCATTGGGCTATGGGGTGGCATGTTTTATTACACTTTTAAGCCTGATTCATCAATATTTCCACATGAAATCTTCCAGGCTTTTACTCCTTCTTTCAATTGAATGATGGTACCCGGAGCCATTTTGGGAAAAAAACATTTTGATGATGACAGGATCATCCTAAGTCTCTCCAACCTAGCAATACCTTGATCTTTATACGGGAGCAAAAAATAAGCTGTTAGGGTGGGGGCCTACTTGTCAGAGCAGTCACCACTCTACCTTGTGTGAACATTTTAAGAAAAACCTGTAATGCTATCATGGCTCTCAGCATCTGAAAGTCTCCAATTGCTTTGGAATCAAAACTAAACAACTCACTATGGATCACAAGGGCTTGCGTGGCCTGACCTTAGCTAGAGCTCAGACCTCATTCTATGCCTCTCCCTAAATACGCTCAACTGGGTTCCAGGTACATTAAGTATCTTGCTGTTTTTTTTAACATACTAAGAATGTGCCCTTTCCAAGAATTTTGCTCATGCCATGTCCTCTGCCTGGAAAAATATTCCCCCCAGATATTTGCATGGCTCATAGTTGTGCATCTATATGCTTTCTGCCCAGATGTTTTTCTCATGCTACGAATGCTGGGCTGGAGCACAGCACCACCAGGAACTGCGGCAGAATCAGTGATCCTGGGAGCAACCCTGAATTTCAATCCATAGAAATGAATATGTCTCTCAATCCTTCAGGATGATAGTTTGGGGCATTTTAAAGATACTTCAGGAAATCTCAGGCGGATCAAGACCCTGTTGCCCAAAGTGGCATCCTCAGTAATACCTTCTTAATCCTTCTCGGCCTTAATTTTTCTCACTACCTCATGCATGAAATATACCATCTGTCCCTAAGTTGTTTTCTCATAGTCTGCTCTCAGAAAAACCAAGACACCTTCCCAGCTCCCCTTTCAGCAGCCTCTGAGGGTCATTCTTTGTAGATGCTGCTTTTATCTTTGATTTTGGTAATATGTAACTATTATACATCATATATACATTTATGATATACTAGGCTTCTTGAATCTACATATTCAACTGTATCATCAATTGTGGAAAATAATTAGCCAATATTTATTTAAACGTTATATATTTTTTTTCTTTCTCTCCTTTGGAAAGCCAATTAGAATTATTATATTTTTTCATTATACCACTTATAATTCTTCAGTTCTCTTTAATATTTTTCACCTCTTCTATCTTTCCTACATTTAGAATTAATTATTTTAATATATTTACTGGCTCACTAATTCTCTTTTTAGCTTTGTCCCTCCTGCTTTTAAGTATATCCATTGAGATCCTAATTTCAATTATTGTTTGCTCTTCATGTCTAGAAGGTTTCTTTGGTTCTTTTTCAAGCCTATAGATAACTCACTCATTCTTTAATTATACTTGTGGTACACATTTTTTAAAAAAACATTTGAAACATACACATTTTATATTTTATTTTACATAACTCTAATATCCTAGTATTCTGCTGCTATGTTTCATAACTCAATTGTGTTGACTTTCCTTGTGTGCTTTGTGAATTTTGGACAGTAAGCTCAAATCCTATGGAAACATTATCCATAGAAGATATTTTTGGCCCAATTTTAATGTATATTTCTCCTGGGAGTACTTCAGTTGCTTTTGCCAGGTGGGTGGGAACTCCTAACTTTGGGGGTCATGTAGCCTTACTGAATTCTGGCTCCAAAGCCAATGAAGGCAGATGAGAAAGTTTAGAAGGAGACATTTGTTATACTTAATTTTTTTTTGTTTTTGCCTCCATCCAGCATCAAAGCCAATGACAGATAAGTCTTCCATTGCAGAACATTTTCTTTTGTTATTATTCACCCACATGGAGGTGGCACTTTTGCAAAGTTTTGGCTTTCTCCAGCATTGTGGAGGCACCTTGGATCTGAACTCCTACTGTGTAGAGGGTTCAGGGGTTCTTTCCTGCCCTGGGAGATTAACAAATGTTCCAGGCACTCATGCTGGTCTCAGAACTCACTTATACCTTAAGATATTTCTTGTTGTCTCTGATCTTGATTTCAGTGATTCATTTAAGTAGATTTTTAAAATATTTTTCTTATGATATGTATGTGCCCAAACCTAGGCATGTTTCTCCGGATATCTAGTTCAGTATATTGCCAAAAAGATTAGCTCTCAAGAGTTCCCTTTCATTAAACAAATAAAATACATTATTCTCTAGAATCATGTTCCTGTTACCTATGAGGTAAAGGACTTATCTCTGTCACATGGTCCCTTCACTACATAATTTCCCTATCTTTTGCAACAGACTTGTACAAACTAATTTCCTCTTTTCCCTCTGCCTACAATATTTTTAAAACCTCAGCTTCAGAGTCACTCAGTATGAGGCTGTCCATATTTACCACAGATAAAAATTTTCCACTTCCTCACATACATATCTCTGTCATGGCCCCTATAATTTTATTGCTCATTTTTATTTACCTTGAATCTTTAACAGCTAGGATTATATCATTCTCATCCGTCCTTCATAACTATGTAGCATATTTCCTAAGACATGGTAGGTTCTAATTTACAATTTATTTTTAATGAATGAATTGTTAATGTGCCTACAAGTTAATTCCTACAAAACTCTCTAACAAAGACATAATATTTTCCTCTTTATTATAAATGAGGAATTTACAGAATCAAAGAAGTTTGGTAACTTACCTAAAGACAGCCAACTGGTCAGCAATGAAACAGTGATTTGGACAGAATTCTATCTCATTTCAAAGTTTATGGTATTTCCACTTTGTCCAGCCTCTGCTAATATTTGCAAGGCCCAGAAAAAGTCCAAATTGTTGCCTGCATACCTATGACTGTTAAATTGTTGAATAAAATCTGTTCTAGCATCCTATCTTGACAAGTATATATTGACAATGACCTACAGTCAGATCACATTTAGCAATTTCTAATTCCTCAGTGTTTCCAGTTAGACCATGGCAGTATAGGGAGAATGGGCCCTCCAGCCTCTAACCAATGCTGTTCTTGGTTTTCCCCCATCCTTTGGCTCCATTCTGTACCTTATATCCATCAGAGAGCCACACTTTTGGCTACCCCTTAAACCTAGGTGCACACTTGCAGCTTGGTCTACCTAGATCTAGGGAAGAGGTCCATGAGCCATTTGGGGCATGGAGCTCTGGGGTCTCAAGTACCCAGAGAGTGATTGAGAAAGGAAGAATGTGTCTCTAATTAGATACATCCACTTGGCCACAGGGCTGTTCACTCCATGAGAAATGGGACAGGTGGAGGAAGGCCAAACAAAGTAAGACCCTCCAAACCACAGGACCCAGAGAAGGGACCCCTCTTGCCTCAGTCTAGGAGACTACATATTACTTCGTTAAATTTCAAAATGAAAGAGGTTAGGCCATTAATCAATACATTATTAGAAATACACCCATAGAATCCAGACTGTAATTAAAAGCCCCATACACTAAATACTACCCAGAAAAAATATATAATATATATAATTAGCAAGCACTGCAGGTCCTAGGAGCCTGCAATTTACAAAATTGGAACTTTTTAATGTAGTGATTATAGCAGTCATTCTTAGCATTTTCATTTGAAATGCTTCCCCCTTCCCCAAAAAAAGAAAAAAGAGAAAAAACAACCCTTTTTACCCTAGAGCTATTTGGGGGTGGATGTGGGTGGGGTGGAGTGTTACTTATTTCCCTATCAATAGCCTATGGTTAGTTACATAAGAATAAGAGCTGGAGGTGATGTTGATTGTGGTGATAATATAATACATGCTGCTATGCTAGTCAAAAAACTTACATGTATTTTAAACCATTTTATTCCAGCCAGCCAAGATTTACCTGCTTTACAATGCGTGACAGAATAAAGCTCTTACATATTATAGAGCCAAAACAATGACATAAAGCCTTTGAGTATTTATGTTTTCCATTACAGGGGTTGTTCTATGTATGACTTTAGACAACTGTTTTTCCTCAGTGCTTCTCATAATACCCTCCCTGATTTAGACCCTTGTGCTTCTCCTTGTAAGATATGACCATTAAAAGAATATGTTTGTTCTCTATTTTTAAAGACATGACCTTCGCTTTATCTTATACTTTTCTGCACAGTTTCCTTAAACTATCTATCACCAGCTTAATAAAACCCTTGAATGCATAAGCATACGGGTAACTGGAAATAGGCAACTTGTTATTTTTTTAAACTTACAAAAGCCAAGCCGGTTTGTTTTTTCTGACTTCTAAGTCAAAGATTAGGCAGTTTCACAGTTCAATTTGGCAACTTGAACATCTGGCTTTAAGACATTTCAATATATCTGCTGAAGTAAATTAGAGATACTAGGATTACTCTCTCTTCTAGTTACCACAATTATATGTTGCTGCCATTAAAAAATACATTACTATGTCCTCAGGAACATCTATCTGGACAGATGTAGGAGAGTGTCGCATCCCAGGGGTTATACATCTAATTGAACGGAAGTATTTCCGACTTTCATTTACACTTGTTCACATATGAAAAGGCATATGTTCTCCGGAATAACTGGGATCTGAGGGCTTTATTATTTTCACCTGGGAAGAACATAACATTAGTTTTCCTCCACAATGTGACTGAAGGAAACAACAAAACTTGAATGAAAACATTACAGAATTCTGCTTTAATGTTGGTTTTAGAGACCAAAGTCAATAACATATTATAATCTTCCTTGCTTTTCAGAACTATATTATCACCAGATCAGCATTAGTGGTGATAAATAATCCAACTTCCTGCTTAGCTTCTTGGTATTGCCCCAAATCTAAGTTCAGAAATGTCTTTACCTTATAGATGAGGAAACTGAAACCTACATCCATTCACTCATACATCCAATAAATATTTAAGTGCTTAATATTAGCCAAGTATTGCCACTAGGGCTATAGCAGTGGGAATAACACGTGAATCTGCTCACATGGAGCTTTCATGCTAAAATATGTTGCAGGCAGTTGCAATAAACAGTGAACTAAATATAAATGAAGTATAATTTTATTTTAGATAGAGATCAATATCTTCAAAAACAAAAAGAGAACAGTAGAGTGAAGGAAGGATGAGGGGCAATTAGGAAGGGATAGTCAAGGAAGGCTTTCCTAAAGAGATGTTCGAACTCTGACCTGTAAAACAGAGGAACATCTTGAGAATTTGAGAATTGACTACTGGCTGAACCTGCCATTAAAGAGAGTGGGAGAATAAAGCAAAGACAGAAGTAAGCCAAAAAAGCAAAAACAAAGACATAACAGATGTAAGTCGTGTTTTTTTGCCTTCATTTTTCTTCTGTCCATCTCTGATGGATAAATCCCCCATTTAATTGGCCCTACCTCCAGTCTTTCCCAGAAGTAATTACTGCAAACAGGATTTTTTGAGCATTTCTCTAGAAATATTCCATGAATACATAAGTACACAC
>NW_017732607.1:94847-99110 GCF_001890085.2 Hipposideros armiger
TGGATTTTTTTTGGATGTCTATAATGTTCGCATAATGAAATGTTATCATAGTGTGTGTGTGTGTGTGTGTGTGTGTGTGTGTGTGTGTGTCTGTGTGTGATATACATATATAATTTTTAAAATCCATCTCCATGGTTACATTATAGATTCTGTCAGTATGGATATCCATTTCTTCAGTTATGAGAAATATTTTATTAAATATTTGATTATTCCTTACCACATTATTTTATGGCTCCCTCCTTCTAAATGTCCTGTTAGATACTGGAAGACACATTTTCTCAACTTTACCTCTGAACTTTCTCCTCCTTCTATAACACTGTTTAGACAGTTTGTGCATCATTCTTAATTTTGGCTTGATTATTTAGCTGTTTAAGACATTCTTCAACTGTTTCATGTTATTCAATCCTGAGTTTTTCTTATTGTCATCATTGTAGTTGTTGTTTTAAAACTCTGCTTTTTTTTTTTAGCTGTGCCATCCTGCCATCTGTTGGTTGCTCAGTGGCAGCTCAGCTCAGGCTGGGAATCGAACCGCTGTTACTCAGAGCTTGCACTCCTGAGCAAGCTCTTAACCAATTGAGCCACTCGGCCAGCCCTAAAACTCTGTTTTTCTAAGACAACTCTACCTTATAAGTCTATTATTTAAAATTGAAGGAGAGATAAAGAGCTTCTCAGATAAGAAAAAGCTAAAGGAATTCATCACCACCAACCCAGTATTTTAAAAAAAATATTAAAGGGACTTCTTTAAGAAGAAGGAGGGGAGAACATAAATATGAATAATAAAATGAAAATAACTATGTACCTATCAATAACCACATTAAATGTAAATGGATTAAATGCTCCAATGAAAAGGCATAGGGTAGCTGAATGGATAAAAAAACAAGACCCAATGGATAAAAAAACAAGACCCATACATATACTGTCTACAAGAGACCACCTCGGATTGAAAGACACATGTATACTGAAAGTAAAGGATAGAAGACAGTATTTCATGCAAATGTAAACAAACAAACAAAAAGGCTAGGGTAGTAATACTTATGTTGGACAACTTTAAAACAATGACTATAATAAGAGACAAAGAAGGACATTGTATAATAATAAAAGGATCAATCCAACAATAGGATATGACCCTAGTAAACATCTATGTATTCAACATAGAAGCACCTATACATATGAAGTAAATATTGACAGACATAAAGGGAGATACGGAGAGTAACACAGTCATAGTAGGGGACTTGAACACCCTGTTGACACCAATGGACATATTTTCCAGACAGAAAATCAACAAGGAAATAGCAGTTTTAAATGACATACTAGACTAGATGGATTTAATTGATATCTAGAGGGTATTTCACCCAAAGCAGAAGAATATACATTCTGTTAAAGTGCACATGCAATATTTTCCAAGACATACTACATGTTAGGCCAGAAAACAATTCTCAATAAATTTAAGAGGGTTGAAATCATACTGAGCATCTCCTCTGACCACAATGGCATAAAACTAGAAAATCAATTACAAGAAAAAGACTGAAAAACACACAAACATATGGAGGCTAAATAGCATGCTACTAAACAATTAATGGGTCAACAATGAGATCAAGGAAGAAATAAAACAGTATGTTGAGACAAATGAAAATAAAAACACAACTCAAAAATCTATGGGACACAACAAAAGCAGCCCTAAGAGGAATATTCATAGCAATACAGGCCTACTTCAAGAAACAAGAAAAATCTCAAATAAAAATTTAACCTTGCACTTAAAGGAACTAGAAAAAAAAACCAGGAAACAAAGCCCAAAGTGAGCAGAAGAAAGGAAATAAAAAAGATCAGAGTGGAAATAAATGAATTAGAGGCTAAAAAATAAAAATAAATGTATTCAAAAGATTAATGAAACCAAGAGCTGGTTCTTTGAAAATCTAAACAAAATTGATACACCTTTAACCAGACTCATCAAGAAAAAAAGACAAGACCCAAATAAATAAAATCAGAAATAAAAGAGAAGTGACAACTGACATCCCAGAAATACAAAGGTTTATAAGAAAATATGAGCAATTATATGCCAACAAATTGGACAATATGAAAGAAATGAATAAATNCACATGCAATATTTTCCAAGACATACTACATGTTAGGCCAGAAAACAATTCTCAATAAATTTAAGAGGGTTGAAATCATACTGAGCATCTCCTCTGACCACAATGGTATAAAACTAGAAAATCAATTACAAGAAAAAGACTGAAAAACACACAAACATATGGAGGCTAAATAGCATGCTACTAAACAATTAATGGGTCAACAATGAGATCAAGGAAGAAATAAAACAGTATGTTGAGACAAATGAAAATAAAAACACAACTCAAAAATCTATGGGACACAACAAAAGCAGCCCTAAGAGGAATATTCATAGCAATACAGGCCTACTTCAAGAAACAAGAAAAATCTCAAATAAAAATTTAACCTTGCACTTAAAGGAACTAGAAAAAAAAACCAGGAAACAAAGCCCAAAGTGAGCAGAAGAAAGGAAATAAAAAAGATCAGAGTGGAAATAAATGAATTAGAGGCTAAAAAATAAAAATAAATGTATTCAAAAGATTAATGAAACCAAGAGCTGGTTCTTTGAAAATCTAAACAAAATTGATAAACCTTTAACCAGACTCATCAAGAAAAAGAGACAAGACCCAAATAAATAAAATCAGAAATAAAAGAGAAGTGACAACTGACATCCCAGAAATACAAAGGTTTATAAGAAAATATGAGCAATTATATGCCAACAAATTGGACAATATGAAAGAAATGAATAAATGCCTAGAAACATACCACCCTCCAAGATTGAATCAACAAGAAACAGAAAATCTGAACCAGCTGGTTACTACTAATGAAATCAAATCAGTAATCCAAAAACTCCCAACAAACAAACATTTTGGACAGTATGGCTTCACAGGTGAACTTTCCCAAACATTCAAAGAACAATTAACACCTATCCTTTTCAAACTATTCCAAAAAATTCAAGAGGAGGAAAGGCTCCCAAGCTCATTCTAGAAGGCCATTATTACCCTAATATCAAAACCAGACAAAGACATTACAAAAAAGAAAATTACAGGCTGATGTCACTGATGAAAATAGATGCAAAAATCCTCAACAAAATATTAGTAAATCTAATTTAGCAATACATTAAAAATATCATACACCATGATCAAGTGGGATTTATTCTTTGTGTGCAAATTTGGTTCAATATCTGCCAATCAATTAATGTGATACACTACATAAACAAAATGTAAAATAAAAATCATATGACCATATCAATAGATGTAGAAAAGGCATTTGACAAAATCTTGCATCCATTTATGATAAAAACTCTCAGCAAAGTGGGAAGAAAGGGAACATATCTCAACATATAATAAAGACCGTATATGACAAACCTACAGCTAACATACTCAACAGGGAAAAGCTAAAAACATTTTTCTGAAGATCAAGAACAAGACAAGGATGTCCACTTTCACCACTTTTATTCCACCTAGTATTGGAAGTCTTAACCACAGCAATCAGACAAAAATAAAGAAATAAAAGGCATCTAAATTGGAAAGGAAGTAAAACTTTCATTAATTGCAGATGGCAAGATATTATATATAGAGAGAACCCCAAAGATTCCACCCAAAACCTATTAGAATTAATGAATGAATTCAGTAAAGTAGCAGGATACAAAATTAATATTCAGAAATCACTTGCATTTTTATACAGCAATAATAAAATATCAGAAAGGGAAATTAAGAAGAAAATCCCAATTACAATTGTGTCAAAAAAAGAAAGAAAGAAAAGATAATACCTAGAATACATTTAACCAAGGAGGTAAAAGACCTGCATCTGGAAAATTATAAGGCATCAAAGAAAAAAAAATGAAGAAAATACAAATAAACAGAAGCATATACTGTGCTCATAGATAAGAATTAACATAATTAAAATGTCCACACTACCTAAAGCAATCTATGGATTATATACCTATAGATTCAATGCAATCCCTATCAAAATACCAGTGGCATATTTTACAGGAGTAGGAGAAATAATTCTAAAATTTATATGGAACCACAAAAGATCCTAAATAGCCACAGCAATCCTGAGAAAGAACAAAGTTGGAGGTATCACAATACCTGACATCACTCTATACTCCGGGTCTATAGTAATCAAAACAGCATGGTCCTGGCATAAAAAGAGACACAAAGATCAATGAAACAGAATAGATAGCCCAAAAATAAATCTGCACCTATATGG
>NW_017732607.1:99800-101831 GCF_001890085.2 Hipposideros armiger
AGAGAAATGCAAATTAAAACCACAATGAAATATCACCTCACATCTGTCAGAATGGCAATTGTCAATAAATCAAAAAACAGCAAAGGCTGTCGAGGATGTGGAGGAAAGGGAACCCTCGTACACCATTGGCGAAATTGTAACATTGGCACAGCCACTATGGAAAACGGTATGGAGTTTCCTCAAAAAATTAAAAATAGAACTAACTTATGTTGCAGCACTTTTACTTCTGGGTATTTATTTGAAGAAATTCAAAATGCTAATTCAAAAAAACATATGCACCCCTATGTTCACTGCAGAGCTATTTACAATAGCCAAGATATGGAAACCACCTAAGTGTTCAATAGACAATTAGATAAAGAAGATGTGGTAGATTTATACAATGGAGTATTGCTCAGCCATAAAAATAATAAAATCTTAACATTTGCAATAACAAAGACAGACCTACAGGATATTATGCTAAGTGAAATAAGTCAGACTGAACAAGACAAATACCGTATCATCTCATTTATATATAGAGTCTAAAGAACAAAATAAATGAACAAACAAAATAGAAACAGACTCATAGATACAGAGAACTGATGGTTACCAGACGGGAGGGGACTTGGGGGTCAGAGCGAAAGAGGTGAAGGGAATAAGAAATACAAATTCGTAGTTACAAAATAGTCACTGGGGTGTAAAGTACAGCATAGGGAATATAGTCAATAATATTGTAATAATTATGCATAGTGCCAGGTGGGTACTAGACTTATTGGGAGATCACTTCATAAATTATATAAAGATCTAACCACTATGCTGTACACATGAAACTAATATACAATAATATTGAATGTCAACTATAATTTAAAAAATAGTCATGGGATATAAAACACAACATAGAGAATATAATCAATAATATTGTAGAAATATAGTCAATAATATTGTAATAACTATGTACATAGACTTATTAGAGTTATCACTTTGTGAGGTACATAAATGTGTATAACTTAAACTAATTTAAAAAAGTAAATTGAAAAAAATAAAATATAAATATAAAATCTGGTTTTTATTTCTGGTTTCCAAGTTATCAAGTAAATTTTCTCATATTTATTTATACAGTTTCTAATGTCTTCTGCTCTTTTTGTTAATTCTGTTTCCTTCAGTACTAATTCTTTTGTTTATTAAATTGGTGTCCACTTTTTTTTTCCTCTTCATATCAAACTGACTTAATTACATCTTAAATAGCAGTATGTTATTTACCTTGCATCCCACTTCCTTGCCGTACACTGACTGTAGAATGAAATATAAAAGGTCAAAGGGCACAGGGTGCAGACAGCTCTAGAGAGGTGCAGATGGAAAGAGAAGGCAGGCAGGTTCAGGCCTACTGTGTGTCACAGCACAATTTTGTATGGGATGTGGCAGACATACACATGAGAAGCCACTCCTGCTGCTGCGGCGAGTGCTCAGGGTGCAGGGGGCCCCACCATACCCCTGTCTAAATGCTGCTGCTGAACTAGGAGCTCCAAAGGAAACCAGGGAAATCTGCATTAGAATGCCGATCTGCCCAAGATGCAAAAGACTTGTTCCATGGGAGAGACAGGCCATGATGAGTAAACAAAGCGGAAGGCTGGGGGGGGGTCTCTGTTCGCTGCCCCCCCCAACCGTCCCCACCTGCCCCCACACTCCCCAAAAATCCAACAGAGATCATTTGGAACAGGACTGTTTTTTTGTTTTGTTTTTTAAGAAATAAAGAAAACAGTGACTTATCCTTCTACTGAACCATGTAGAGCTGCTTACTGCACGGCTTCTGATTGGTGCACAGAGTAGCAACAATCACTGGCTACAACTTTAAAGAGCTTATTTCTTAAAAGAAGAAGAACATCTAAAGACTGAGTCTTAAGTCTTACAGGCGTGTTTGAACATTTCTACAGCGTGCGAGTCTAAGAGTTAACCCACCCAATGTGGCAAATGATTACGTTTTGTAAATTTTAAGAAAGTTTGAGATCATTATGTTCAAAACACTGACTTGTGCCTTTTTTCATACACAAATAATTC
>NW_017732607.1:105260-110348 GCF_001890085.2 Hipposideros armiger
ACAAATGTATATATTTTTCCTGAATTGAATTTTGTGCATAAATATTTGCTAACCACTGTGGCACAATAAGTAGGATTTTCATATAAGGGCTTCTTTGAGTGTTGAGTAAAAATGATAAGATTTTTTTTCTAGTCATCTTAAACTTTTATTGTTGCTGGAATGGAGAGTGTTTGAGATCATGTCTTACAAAAAGGAAAAAAAATGTGAACAAATCAATCACAGGAATCTGAGGATTTTATTCTAAGAAAGGTTAAGAGTGTTATTTGCTATAATCAATCCGCATGATGCTAAGAGTGTGAGATACATTTGCCTACCATTTTATTCTTTTTGGTTCCCTAAAACAATATTTTGAATGTCTAAATTCTTTATGTTGATGATTAAAGCAAATGATGGCTCATAACAGTTTCAAGACAGTCATTTCTCATGAAGGACCAGTCTTCTTCCTTCTAAAATTTAGCTCATTTTATCTTGCTCTCCTTAAAGTGACAGCGTTGCTCAGCTCATCAGTTTTATCCATTAAACTCTAATTCTGATAAACACCCACACAGAATATGCCTTACATGGGTGGATGCAGGATAGCAGCCCCTTCACTTGGAGAGTAAGAGAGCTTTTGTTTCTCCTTGAAATTCACTATTGCATCTTAGTAGTGAGTGATTCTGTTTTGATCATTGCTGCATTTGACTTTGAGCATCATGTTGTTGTCCTGATTTAGAAGCACTTCTGAAGGAATTTCTTGGCTTTGTTTATTCTGGATATTTTAATCTTGACTATTACGGTCACATGAACTTGATTAGGTCAAAGTAATTATATATCTAACAACATTAAAGAGTTAGAGCACATTGGACTTTAAAAACAATGTAACTATTAAGAAGTATTGAAGTCTCTGAGGGAAAATTTTATACATACATATATATACACACACACACACACACACACACACACATATATATACACACACACACACACACACACATATATGTGTACATATATATCCAATAACCTAAGAATGATCTGAGTAATTATATCTCACATATAATTGTATTCATATATGTTTATATATTACCTTATAGGTATTAACCTGGCCTCAGATGTCAGCTTTCACTTCCTACTCACTGGGGTCTGTTATGACATTCTAACCCCGGAGGCTAGACTGTAATGGTGCCACATGGAATTCTCTTCTCCTTAAACATTCTGCTCACCTTCCCTGTGCTTGGTGGTGCCTTTTCCCTGATTACCTTGTTATGAGATGCTGCTTTCTCACAAGAGAACCGTTATTAATACCTACAGATTGATTTTGCATGTGTAGAAGCACCTTNTTCAAAACACTGACTTGTGCCTTTTTTCATACACAAATAATTCGCTGGCTATCCAAGCACAGGATGGGCACCTCTCTTGAAAAGAGGTTCTCGGTAGTTAGGGCGGGGGGCACGGGGTAGTGTTAGTCTGTTATTAGAAACTCCCACCACAACTTCACCAGGAAAGTCAAGGTCAAGTTAAAACCTGAGAAGGCAGGGAGGCAAAGGGGCCTGATTTGACTTTGCTGTTCACCACTCATCCACAGGCTTGGTCACCTCACGTCTTAGCAAATGGTGTCAACTTTGATGATGTCGGTTGTCTTCAGATGTTTGATAATGCTACATTTTCTGATTTATTTATTCAACTTTGTGAATCCTATTTACCTCCTTGCTCACTCTGTGACTGAACAGAAGCCTGTCTACTTCTGGTGGTTTTTAGGGGGAAAGGTGAATATTATACGGGTAGCTTTACATCTAGATGTCAGACATTCTAGTGTCTGTTCAGGGTCAGCAGATCCTTAGGATCAGTTCATTCCTCAAGTTCAAATCTCAGTTTCAGGCCGGCTGAGTGGCGCGTTGGTTAAGAGCTGGCTTGGGACACCAGTTCTGAGCAGCAGGGCCCTGGTTCAGCTCCCACATGGGGGCCACTGACACTGCCCTCTACAGCTAAGATGGTGAACAACAGCTCAGCCTGGAGCTGGGCTGCTGTGAATCACCGGTGACAGCGTAGGCTGCAGCCTCTGCTGCAGTGGGCTGCCATAAGCCACTGTGTTTGGCCGGCAGCCAGCGTGAGCAACTGGCAGCCGGTGTGAGCTGCCAAGAGCCACCGTGAGTGGCTGTCCAGAGGCTGGTGACCGATCTGCCTCACCCTGGAAGAGCGCAATGATGGTGCCAACTTGGGCGAGTGAAGCAATGTCATCCACAACTAGACTGAAGAACAAAAAGGACAGCAACTTGTCTGTTCCCCTCCCCCAATTCCCCAATAAAATCTTAAAGAAAAAAAAAATTAGCTAAAAAAAAAATCTCAGTTTCTTGCAGCTTGGTGACCAGCAGCACTGCTTAGCATAACTGGTGGTGATGTGGACAGAAAAGGTTAACAGGTCTACCTGCTATGTTTTAATCTCTTAAATTCACTAATCACCATGATGGGTTAATTGGTTGAATCTGGAGCTTAAGCTCTTGTGTATTATTCATTCATTCATTCATTCATTTGTTCATTCAGGGCTATGATTGCCTTTAGTTTCTCCATATGTCTGATCCTGTTTGCTTTCTATTGTTCAAAGACTCCTGAGTATTTCTCATCCATTGATAGTATTATTCTTTTTTTTNATAATCCATAATAATTTCCTATCCCAAAACCCTTAATTTACTCACATCTGACGAGTCCCTTTTACCATATAAAGTATTCACGGGTCCTGGGGATTACGGTGCGGACATTTTTGCGCGTGCAGAGGTAAATCAATCGGTGGGGAGGGATTATGTATCCTATGACTAACGGTGACCCCCCCCAAAATGAGGGCGTCCGTCTAGGAATACCTGGGGACGAGCATTCCAATCAGAGAAAACAACAAGTGGGTAGGCTCAGAGGTGAGCGCACGCTTGGTGACTTGAATAAATAGATGCCAGTACCCCTGGAGAAGAGCAAGGGGAAGGTCGGTAGGAGATATAGAAGGTAGTGAAGTGGATGAAATGACAAATAATGTGCATCACTAGAGAGACTTACCGTATTTCCCCATGTATCAGGCGCACCCTTTTTAGAAAAATTTGGGGTCTAAAAACTGGGTGCGTCTTATACAATGGTTGTAGATTTTTTTTTTACTAGCCTTTCCCGCTTTTTTAGCACTTGTTTTTGTGCTCATACAAGCACTGTATAAAATGCACCCAGTTTTTAGACCCCAAATTTTTCTAAAAAGGGTGCGCCTTATACATGGGGAAATATGTAATCTGAGATACACTAACAGGTTTTGAGTAGAAAAATGACATATTTTGACATATTTGACAATGATGCCTTTATTGCTTGATTGAAAAACGGGGACAAGAGCTGGTACAGGGAGATTAGTCAGGGGGCTATTGCAATAATTCAGGAGAAAAATATGATGGTGGCTTGTGTTATTGAGAGTAATTAGAGCCGTGAGGACAATAAAAATGTTAAAATATTTTTAAGATAGTGACAAAAGAGTTGGTGATAGATTGAAATGTAGAACAATACAGTATAAAATGAAAATTTAGGTAATTACAATGTTCAAATTCTGAGGCATGGAAGAGTCATATGTACTATATAACCATTAAAATAAAATTTACGGGCCGGCCGAGTGGCGCATTGGTTAAGAGTTGGCTTGGGATGCCAGCTCTGAGCAGCAGGACCCCAGTTTGGATCCCACATGAGGGTCAGTGACGCTGCGCCCTCTANCTAGTTGTGGAGGACGTTGCTTCACTGGCCCAAGTTGGCACCATCATTGCGCTCTTCCTGGGTGAGGCAGATCAGTCACTGGCTTCTGGACGGCCGCTCACTGCGGCTGCTGGTCGCTCACGCTGGCTGCTGGCTACCCACTGCCACATGGCACAGGGGCTGCAGCCTACGCTGTCACCAGCGATTCAGCACAGCTCAGCTCCAAGTTGAGCTGATGTTCAGCATCTTAGCTGTAGAGGGCAGTGTCACTGGCCCTCATATGTGGGATCCGAACCAGGGCCCTCTGTCATCCCAAGCCAGTTCTTAACCATCGTGCCACTCGGCCGGCCCGATAGTATTATTCTTACTTATCCCACGCTTTTATGAATTTTTCACTGTTACCTCACTAATGTGGGGGGATAAGTCTATAGAAGCTCACTTTACTACACTGATTGATTTTTTCCCCAAAATGAACATTTTAATGAATAACATACATGCAGAAATGTGTATAACTTATAGGTGAAAAATCACAATATTCATAAAATGAAAATACCTGTATCAGCAAGACCCAGATTAAAAACAGAACTTTACCAGCATGCCAGAAGTCTCCTTGTGCCCTTTCTCATTGACTGCCCTCCTCAACAAGGCTGTGACTTCTAATATAACAGATTAGTTTCACTAAAATTTGAGTTTTATATACATGAAATCATCTACAAAATCTTTTATTTTCTTGGCTTGTTTTGCTGGATACAATGCTATGAGGTTTATGTTCATTGAATGAATAATTCTTTCTCATTGCATAATATTCTATATATATATATACATCATATATATATATATACATCATATATATATATATATATATATATCTCACATGCACATTCCATTGTTAAAATACTGTGTTTTATTTATGCATTCCATTGTTAATGGGCATTTGGATTGTATCTAGTTTTGACTTGTACAAATAGTACAGAATTGATTATTTGTGCACATGTCTCACTGAGGGCACATGCATTCGTTTCTCTGAGGTATATACTTAAGAGTGAATCAGTTTCTGTGTGAAATCTTATGTTCAAATTCAGCAGATACAGGCAAACAGTATTATATCATATTTGTACGAAATTTTCACTCCCACCATCATATGAGAATTGTAAATATTCTATATTTTTGCTACTACTTGATATTTTCTACCTTTTTACATTTCTGCCATTATTATGAATATGTAATGACACTGAATTGGCTTTAACTTTTTTATATTAAATTTCTCTTATTTTGTCTTATATCAATGTGGTGACCACTACCATAAGACTTACCTTACCCTCAATACAAAATAGTAACACTATCATTAATGTTTTAACCTGTTTTTCTTTGATAACTAATATAACTGATTATTTTTCATGTTTA
>NW_017732607.1:112833-114176 GCF_001890085.2 Hipposideros armiger
AGTTTTTATCTGTAAATTAGCTGTATGTCCATTGATAAGATATGCCTCACAGTTCTTTAACTCAGCAAATATTATCAAGCACCTAGGTCAATGCTTATACATTTCTGTATATAAACAAAGACTATCCTCCGATGGTCATTTGTATTCCATCAGAAGAATAAATGGACTTTTGCCAGCAATGTTGATTTCTTTTCTTCTGTCTGGAAGGTATTATGTGGTTGAGTAATCATGGACTTTGAAATCAGACAGACGTGACTGTCACTCTCAGCTACATCCAAAACCAGCTGAGTGACAGTGACTTTGTAACAATCACAAATCCCTCTGCTCTTTATTAGCCTTAAAACTGTTTGACCCATACGCAACCTCAGATTTTAGGCAAAAGGTTAAGAGAGACTGTATGTACATGGACTAAGTTCCTAATACACAGAAAGGAAGCAAAAGTAGTTATTGTTTTGTTTTTGCTCTAAATATGACAAAAACACATGCATTTGTGTTAACCTGGAAAATGGGTCTACCTCGATGTTCATAGATGTCATGGAAGGTATCAGCATGGTATCTAGCATTGAATGTCAAGGAGAAAAATCAGACACATGTTCATGCAGCACAAAAACTGCCCAGACATGGGCCTCACTACATTTTTTGTGGCCATGATGTAAAGTATTACGGAAGTCCCAAGTGTACATGTTTAGCCATCTCAGTGTTTTCTAAGTCAAGATCATGACCTAAGTCATGATCTGGGTCCTTAACAGAAACAAGAAATACCATGAACAGAAAGGTGTGGAAAATGAGCAGGGATGTATTATTGGGTTGTCGAAAAAGTCACAACGCATTTTTGCAATGAGAAATATAGAAAAAATATGTCATGACTTTGCCGACAACCCAATACTAAAATAGCAAGCGGGAACTTGTCCTCACCCTGTCCTCCCCTCCCCCCTGCCTCCCCCAACACGCACTTACACATACACACAGTCTTCTTTGTCCTCCACCCTTTTTGATCCCTAAACATTAAGAAGAAACTAAAGGGAAGATTCAATGCAGATGTCTGGCTACTCGAGCTATTCTACTTTAAGGTAATATTAAATCTCTGAAAGAGATTGGGCAATATAGGATTATGAGGTTTTCTACTTGCTTATATTTACTCAAATGCACTTAATACTAAGTTTCTATAACGTTAATACTCACCTTAGTATATACTTCCCCTTAACAGCAAGACTTGTGAAGATATTATCTTGTGTTCTCATTAGCTTATATCTATATTCTTAGGTGCATCTCTTTTCAAATTTCTCTTTCAGGACAAAGTGAACAGATACATGGACTGGATATTCTCCATTTGCTTCTCTAGA
>NW_017732607.1:119036-120009 GCF_001890085.2 Hipposideros armiger
ATATCAAACTTTTACATGATCTCCTACAAATTTTGGTATGGAAATCATCTTTCTAATGGAATATTCAAGTGAAGTCTGAGGCTCAACTTCAAGGTTTTTATTATCCTCCAATGCAGAGTGATATTAGATATAAAATAAAGCGTGCACTTCCCAAATCATTCTTATTTTAGAGAATTTCTCAGTCTATCAAGCTTGTTATCAGGGAAATAACATTTTCATTTTGAGATTATTATTCAATGTTTTACTATTGCCAATACTTGGGTATGAGCACAGTCAATGAAATTTAAGCCATTGGTTATCTATTTTATCTATATTTTAAAAAGTGGTAAAGCCACAGCTTGTATGTTGTGGAATCTAAACCTCAGTTGTTTAATTCTGTGTGGATTAAACAGACCCTCATGTTTTAAGTTGATTAAGCTTAAATCAAGCAACATTTATCACTACAAGACTATCTCTCCTAATGAAGTGAGCTATGTCACACTTTTTAGAGCAAATGTATAAAATTTTAGTGGTTGTCATTCTTAGCTTAAGGAACCTCTGCTTGTTTATGCAGACCAACTTATGTTTAAATTATAACTGCCAGCCATAATTATATATTTTAAAATTCTGAGGCATATTAATTTCAATTTACTTTTCCATGCTTACCAGCTCTGCCTTTCCCTTATCTTTTACATGTTTTAGCTTTCCTTTCTTCTTTTTAAAATGTTTTAATTCTTCCCATTCTGTTCTTAAAATAACTCTCAAGTTTTAGTAATCACTTCACTGGTTCCCTCTGATTCCCTGTGATTTAGTGTACACAGAACAGGTGACAAACTCTTCTAATGAAACACAGGACTCTCTTATCTTTTTTCCTAACTTGCGCTTAAGTCCCTTCATTCCAAATCTTTGTTTTACCCTCTAAGTAAGGTAATTATTCTCCTTGACAGAAAAGTCTGAAGTAAAAAAGGAGCTAAATAATTGTGTATTCCCACCT
>NW_017732607.1:122819-124361 GCF_001890085.2 Hipposideros armiger
GATGCTTTATGTGTTTGTGAAGCTGAAGAAATTAGACCTTGAGTACCTTAAAAGAAATGTCATCTTTCAAACTGCTCAGAAAGGCATAGAATCAGTCATGGCACAGGGCAATTTTGGATGGGCAGGAGGACTACAGACACAGGAGTAGACCATTTGAGCAGCCCATTTTCCAACCAGTCCTCCCCTCACCTAGGGGTCTAAGGAACTGGGAAGCAAGAAGCCTGGAACCACCCATATGGAAAGCCTTTGTTCCAAAGAACAGTTTATGGGCTATTATATTCATTGTTGCAAATCCTAGAAAAACAAATCTTCTAAGCCATGACTTACCTGGCACCCATGCATGGCACAACAGAATAAGAACTTATACAAACAACAGTACCATGCAAAGGCATGGTTTTCTCAGAAAAATATGATGAACTGGATTGGGAAGTATGCACTTCCAAGGAATCATTTCACTTACTCTAGAAGCAAGGTTCATTTTACAGCTAAATACATTTTTTTTTAAGAAAAGTAAAAGTAGTAAGCCCCTCGGCCTCTTCTCCAGAAACTCATACCTTAAGCATCCCCCCCCCCTAGATTTTTCCACTCCGTGAGTGAGAAAGTTCTCAGAAAAATCAGTCTAAGAAAGAAGAAAAACCTATCCCTGGTGCCTGTAGCAGAGCATCCCATTCTAGAGCAGGGCCCTTTATGTGAGACACAATCTCAGACTCATCTTTCCATAACAGTCATGGGAAAAGAGAGCGAACAGCCATCAAAGGGAGAAAAATCCTAAAAGAAGAACTCCCGCTAATAGCTTGACATGTTAGCGTGCCTTCATCTCGTTGCAAGTCCTAGTCTATAGCAGCACAGTTTATGACCTAATAAATGCATCTTCCTTGATTCTGACACAATCTTGGCAACGAAGTAAGGGGTACAGAGAGGCTTTCATCTACTCTGGCCCTCTTTGGGGCCTGAGAGCACCGTGTACACAGCAGTGGAAGGCATGGCCAAACACCACTGCCACAGGCAAAGAGGTTGAAATTCTGCAGACATCATAATTACCATAGAAGGTGGTTTAACCTCGCCTCCGAATGAGCAGAATAAATTGTGTGTGTTGAGGACTAGATCTTCAAGTGTATAAGGAAGAAATCAGGAGAAGGGATGTGAACTTGTCTTTATTGCGCCCCTTCTATATGCTAGAAACTATACAAAGTGATTTAGACTCATTATGTCCTTTGGTATTGGTTCTCAACTCTGGAGAACGCTGGCATGTTTCATCCTTCACCCCGCCAGACTACAATGTCTTCTGAATGGGTAGGAAAGTCATGGAGCTATGAGCATGTATTGGGCTACAAGACAAATTGCCGTCACCAGAACAGCACTTTTCGTTTGCCCCAAGGGTCAGGGCATGGAACAGTGATAAAAATCAATGAGAAAGCCTCCATTTCTTGAGGAAACAGCCCAGGACTACAAACTGTTAAGAAATTAGACATTAACAAAATATTAAGCTGTTTTTAGAAATAAATATTTACTACCAGGTAAACGTCCTGGTCCAGGTAAACT
>NW_017732607.1:127258-128067 GCF_001890085.2 Hipposideros armiger
ATCTCACTCTTTCTATTCAACATGGTACTGAAACTCCTAGTCAGAACAATTAGACAAGAAAAAAATTGAAAAGAATTAAAATTGTCCATGTTTTTGTGAATGACATGATCTTACATATACAAAAGCTTTATTTAAAAAACTGTTAGAATAATAAGTGAATTCAGTAACATTGCAGGATACAAAATCAAATACAAAAATCAGTTGCATTTCTATACACTAACACCAAGTTATCTGGAAACGAATTTACAAAAACAATTCCATTTGCAATAGTAGCAAAAAATATAAAATACTTAGGAACAAACTTAACTAAGGAAGTGAAAGACTATACTAAAACCCACAAATATTGATGGAAGAAGTTAAAGAAGACACACAAAACACAGTAAAACATCCTATTCTGATGAATCAGAAGGCTTAATGTTGTTCAAAGGTCCATACTACCCAAAGTGATCTACAGATTTTATGCAATTTCTATCAAATACCAACATTATTTTTACAGAATTAGAAAAGGAATTTTACAATTCATACGGAACTACAAAAGACTACAAACAGCCAAATCAACCCTGACAAAGAAGAACAAACCTGGAGGCATCATACTTCCTGATTTCAAAATATGTTACAGAGCTATATTAATCAATATAGTATTATTCTGGAATAAAGACAGACATATAGACCAACAGAACAGAAAAGAACAGAGAAGACAGAAGAAAATCTATACATGTATGGTGAATTAATCTTCAACAAAAATATCCAAAAGGGAAAGGATGGTCTCTTCAATAATGGTGTTGAGCAAACTTGATATATACATGTAA
>NW_017732607.1:129977-131796 GCF_001890085.2 Hipposideros armiger
GCAAAAGACATCCCAAGAAACTCTGATTGATGAAATTGAACTTTGTAATTGGTTTGGGAATAGTAGCATGAAAATTATGTTTTTTTGAAAAGAGGAACCCAATTTATCTTTCTGACCACCTCAGTAGTGCTTTACCCTCATCGTTTTAGAATATATTCATATGCTTTATGAATTCTCAGAACTAGTGGTGGAGCCACATGAATTCACGGCTTCTTATCCCCTGCCGGCCCTCTCCCTAGCTGTGCACCCAGTACAATGGCCAAGCACAATATTTTATGTGGTTTACATTTTTTAACACTCAATAAGTGTCTATAACATACTTTTTTACATTTAAAAAAAACAGCTCAATCCCCTGTTTTGGCGTACTTAAGTAGATATAGAATTGGATGATTTATTATGAGAAGAGCATTTGGGTGTGGAAACCATTTAGGAGTCAGAAGGCTGGGAAATAGAGAACCATAAGGGTCAATACGAAAGCCACTTTCCCCCCACTTTATATGTTAATAGCCTGGGAGAAGGAACATGCCACAAAGTAGCAAGAATTGCTGAGAGGGCAAAAGAGAGGTGAGAACGGTCAAGGAGAGCAAGAAAACAACACTATATAGAGGACGCAGAACGGAATGAGCCTGACATAAAGCCCCCGCTTTAGCAGTTTAAGGCAAAGGGCAGTGAAATAATGAGGAAAGAGACTAAAACAAGGGAAGTTCATAAAAAGCTTAATGGTGGCATTGGCCATCACACCAGTGGGCAGAAACAAGGAAAAGGCTGACCTAGGACAGCTGTGGTGAATATACAGTAAGACTTAGGATTCAGGACCCAAATAAAATGAACAGTCATTTGAAGGGGTATCCGGGGAGGGCCCTGGATGTAAACCTGTAAGTGACATGATGCATTCATCCAAGTGTAATGCAGAGCTTCAAAGTTAGGTCGCAGTGAGGGGAGCCAGCTGCTCCTGGGGGAAATGAATTGAAAGTGCACTGTTCACAGTACCTTCTGTGTTTGGCCTTTCTGGAATCCACAGAAAACAGGACAAATCGCCTGCCACATAGGATGGAGGACTGAGGTCTCATTTGTAGTTTTTCCTAATCACTGAAGCTTGGAAAGTTAACAATTAAATGAGATGACTTCCCTACATTCTGACACAGGGATAGGTGGCTGAGCACAGAGCTTCTCAATGTTTAACATGGATGTGAGTCTCCTCTGAGAACCTTAGAAAACTACAGGTTATGATCCAGTAGGTGAAGTTAGGGGAGGGTGCTGAGATCCTGCATCTCAAAGGTCTCTCAGGAGACATCAACGCTGCTGGTCCAAGACTTTGAATAGCAAAGTATTTATCCCCTAGAAAGTTTCAAAGTTCCCAAATCTCAATGTCTCCCTGCCCCACGACACACCCAGGAAAATATGAATAGAAAAATTATAGGACTTACTGCCTAGAAATACTAAATTACGCTTCTCTGCTTTTCTCTCATTTTGAGTCTAGTCTTTAAAGATTTGTAGAATTAGATACATGTAGGTGATGTAAAATAGGTATATGAAATGCCAGCCTTTTCTACAAATTTCCTAAATTATACACACATTTCAACTTTCAACTATCATAAAACAATCATATTATGAAATCATTTCTCATATATACCATAGCTTCATACTTTTGGTGCCTTTTTTTACTGTGAACTCACTATCTCTTTGAATCACTGTGACACTCATTCAAATCATACCCATAACACTATTTTAATATGTAAAGCTTTAGAATTTTATTGTTTGTGCCAAGTTTAGTGTAATTATGAGAAATCAAAAGGAAATCGACATATTCCAAGTGGTC
>NW_017732607.1:134801-140997 GCF_001890085.2 Hipposideros armiger
ACAGATATTAAAAATGCAAGATGGGTTACCTGTACCTTATTATACTTTGTGTAATCAGAAACACACTTGTATGAAACCAATCATAGTCTGGACTGTCCTGATATATATCTTCATACAACCTCTGTTATCTTTATGGTAAACTCTGTTACCCTAATGTCAACATAGAAGACGTTTTTTGATAAACTGAGACCTTAATAAATTTCCACAGGACAAGAAAGATGAGGTCTCCATTACATTATTTTAAAATTTCAAATGAATTTAGTCAATATTTATCAAATACCTACTAGTTGCAAACCACCTTGAATAATAGTTAATAATAATAGCTAATAAGAGCTTGTATTTATTAAGGACACGCTGTATACGAGATATTCATACCGGCATTTTGTACATTTTAACTCATAAATACTATGAATGGTTGATGCTTCATAGCATATTGATACCACAGAGCACAATGAAAAAGGAACATTTCAGAGTCAGACCCAATGTGTTTGTATCTCAGCTCAGCCACTTACTAAGTGTGTGAGATTTTTGCAGTAATGCCTCCCAATGAATCATGCCTCTCTCTTTCCTTTCCCTTGCACAAGTCTCCTCTCACAGTGCCTCTGGGCTTGACCATGTGACTCCCCAATGAAAAGGGAAGATGTCATTCCAGGAAGAAGTTACCACAGGAGTCCACAAGTAGCGTGGTATGTATGGGGAAGTAGGAGAAGGTGAGTGTTACTAATACCTAAAATGCAAGAAGGTGCTTCTAGGAATGAAGCTAAAATGGAAGACAAAGAGATATGGAGGGTTTAATTCAACACACAACGTTCCATTGGAAGCCTCTGCAGCAGTGAGTCATGGCTGATGTGACGTGGAATGACCTGGTTGATATGGGGAGGATACATATAAGAGAGAATTAAGTTGACTGTCTCCCTTTATAGAGCTTCAAATTGGTGGTTTCCTGTATTTTTTTAAGTATATTTTTTCATTGAAATTTAGGAAGTGTGTTTTTCTTTGTTTATATATATATATATATATATATATATATGTGTGTGTATATATATATATGGTATATATATTTTAATATGCATTATTATAGCAGCCAAATGATTGCTTTATTTTTCCCTAAGAAGACCCATTACATGTTTAATCTTCAAAAACATGGATGTGTAATTTCAGACAAGCTAGTTTCTCTCTGACCATAGTTTTTGGCTATGGGGCTGAAGGGAAGTTGCAAGCTGTGCAGTTTAGGACAATCTGCTTTTATTCATTACTGCATAATAGATGACAGTTGGAGATTTCATAGTGTCAACTCTATTTTTGCATCCTAATCATGCTAGACATTTGGTCTTCAAAACCTGAAATAAAACCCATCACCAGGAGTTTCCCTTCTGGATTGCATAAGAATGTAGACATCTTTGGTAATAAATTTACTCTGACAGCTGCTAAAAAATTTACCAAGCTTGACGACACACTCTGCAAGCAAAAGAGAAAATAGAGACCTTGGCTGATTACTTACCCAAAGCATTTATCTTTTGAAGAAGCAAAAACAACAACAACAAAAAAAAACATTTAAGTACATGTAGAGAAGGCATTAAAACACTATTTTGTCTGACACTTTGTTGTCTGTCTTGCAAGGTTTGTTTTAGCGGCATCCCATTTTTCATAAGAACAATAAATGACTTGGAAAAGCACAGACTGCATCTGGAATACAAAGTCGGTCCCTGCTAGTTCTCTTTAGAGAAAAATAAAAAATAAATGTTTTCCCATGGAGACAAAGCTGAAGCAACCCCCTTTGGCAACAGTGTTGACAGTCGGGCCAGGGTAATGCCATCAGCACAAGTGCAATTCGAAGCAGCTCTCTAGCGTTGCAAACAGATTAGCTCTCGCAGTTACCTAGACAGATGTGACTTGGGCCCACTTGCTATCTTAATGCTTCCCTGTTGCTAATGATGTTCCAGAAGTACGAAGGAATGGAAATAAATGGCTGGCCTCATGGCTGCCTGGAACTGCCTTAAGTGCTGGGCCTGCTGGGTATCAAATGTTTGTTTGGTGGCTTTCAAGGTAGAGAGGCACATTGATTTGTTTCCACGCCGCAGGGCACCAGTGCTTCTCGTCACCTCCCCAGACTCGAGCCTCACTCATCTCATTCAGAAGAAGGTAACACACTTTATTACAGGCAGGACATGTGCGATGCAGTGACTTGAAAGAGGATTGACTGAACTGTATTGATTTCACTAAACTACGTCTCAGAAGCGCTTTTGAACTGACACTGTGGGAAGGGGGTGAGAAGAAAGGGTTTGGTAAGAAAAAACTGAGTGTTTACACAGGCACATTGGCCAATTTTCTGATTCACTCAGGAATAACTTTTAGCAGCCGGAGGACATTGCTACTATTTCTTCTTCCTCCCTCCCTTCTTCCCTTCCTCCTTTTCCTCCTTTTTTATATCTTTTTAAAAATTTCCTTCCTTCTTTAATTTCCTTCCTCTCTCCCTCCCTTTCTCCCTACCCTCCCTTTCTTTCCCTTCCTCCTCCTGCCCTTCCTCCTCCATTTTTTCCTTAATGACATCTCTCCTGTCAATCCAAAACATACGTTAGAGGGCCGGCAGAGTGGCTTGTTGGTTAAGAGCTAGCTTGGGACGCCGGCTCTAAGCAGCAGGACCCCAGTTCGGATCCCANTCAAAAGGAAATCGACATATTCCAAGTGGTCCATGGAACTAAATTTTATTCTCCATAACAATTGCTAAGAAAATAGTATGTACTGCATAGTATATATAAAATGTTCAACATTATTAGCCATCAAGAAAAAAACAGATTAAAACCATAATGAATTACTATTGCACAGACATTTAAATGGCTAAAATTATTTTTTTTAAATACCAAGCATTAGCAAGGATGTGGAGCAACTGAAACTCTCATAAACAGATGGTAGGAAAGTAAATTGGTACAATCACTCTGGAAAATAGTTTGGTGTTTTCAGTTTTATATACCACATTATCAGTGAAATGAAGAAACAAAAACTCATAGACACAGACAACAGTTTAGTGGTTACCAGAGAGTAAGGGAGAAGGGGGGATGGTTGAAGAGGGTAAAGGGGGTCAAATATATGGTGATGGAAGGAGAATTGACTCTGGGTAGTGAACACACAACATGATATATAGATGATGCATTACAGAATTGTACACTTGAAACCTATGTAACTTTACTAACCATTGTCAACCCACTAAACTTTAACTAAAAAAGAAACAGAAAATAGTTTGGCATTTTCTTTAAAAGTTTAACGTATACCTACTGTATAACCTGTATTTATCCAAAAGAAATAAGAGTATACATTTATATAAAGACCTATACAAAAGTGTTATGACAACCTCATTGTTAACAGCCCCAAACTTCAAACAACCCAATGCCCATCAACAGGGAAACGGATCCAGAAAATATGGAATACATAGTACTCAACAATAAAACAAATTAACTACAAACACATGGAATAACATGAATGAATATAAAGCCATTATGAGACATGAAAAAAGCCAGACACAGAGTTTTATGATGTTTGTTTCCATTTATATAAATTTCTGGAGAGTACCAACCAATTTATAATGATAAAAAAAATGATCACTGCATAGGGATAGAAGTAGCGTAAGGATGGACAGCAAAGGAACAAGAGGAAGTATTTGTGGGTGATGGAAATGCATAGCATCTTGATTGCAGTAGTGGCTTCATGAGTTTGAGTTTGTCAAAATTCACCAAATAGCACCCTTTACATAAAAACTGTTTATTGTACATAAATTATACACTAATGACTTTGTAATTTTGTGCTGGGCTACGGTAATAACAAAACAGAATAAAGAAAGCACAAAGGGGGAAAAACTGATAGAAACTGGAGAGTAATTCAGAGGTAGTATGGACAAGGAATTATTATCCGGCTGTCTTCTGGTGAACAGAACCTATTCTTATCACAGCTAGTAAACAGTGGACTATCTGATATAATCTAAAAAGTACACATAAATCAATCTTAGAGCTACAGCATTGCATCTTTTCACTCTGGACTGTGAAATCTCACCCCCAGTCTTGCCTTTTAAGTGATACTGAAATATTTCACAGGGAGCTAATTTGTAAACAGAGTAGAAGGGTGTCTGTGAGATGCTAAGCTCAATGCTGCAAGGGCCACCTGCCCAGCAGATTTAGTCAACAGCACCATATTCCTCTGCTGGTCAACTCCACTTCACAGTGTTTTGTACAGTTCCTTCTATTTCATTCTCATGACAACCACATGACATGACAACCACATGACAACGTAAAAAGGGTTTTACAGATGAACGATTTGGCAAAGTGAATTGTTGAAACTTACATCCCTAACATGTGCTAAATGTGTGATTTAAATTGAGGTAGTATGAACCACACTGTACTGTAATGATAAAAACGAAGTCCAGAGAAGACAACTTCCCCCAGACCTTGCAATATTAATTGGTGGAACAGAGAGAATTAACACTAAGTTTAACTAGCTGATTACATGAAGTATAATAGGTGTAACATTCATTCTTCATAAAGAACTTTCCAATAAGTGCAAGTTTGATTATACACCTTAAAGTGGGATAATTTGCCACAACCTTAGGGTTGGGTTTGATACACTGCTCATGACTGTGTGACCAGAGGCCACTGGTCCAAGTGGACAAATGTCTTCCCTGCTACCACTGAGCTATTACTCAAGTCACACTGTACATCAGCAGCAGAACCAGGAAATTTGGATCTGGAACTCAATATTTGTCGGTAAAATAGTATATATTTTAGGTAATAACCAATAAGTCTATTTTTGTTATCCAGCATAAAAACTGCAAATAGTCATATTTCTCAAAATCATTTCCCAATTCAATCTTACTCTAGAAGTCAGAGTTTCTTACCCTTTCTACCAATGCTTGCTTCTTCCTTTGTGAACAGAGGGTGATCAATTGCTTTATAAATTTCAGGTTAGGATTATAAAATCTTTAGATACATGGATTTTGGTTGAACACAGAATTTTGCCATCCTTGATATACTGTAGCAGAAACTGTTAGGGTTCAATAAATAGTCATGTGATCCTTGACACTGTGGTTCATTTGGGCCATATGACTAGATCTGGCCGAAAATTTTGGTGGAAACAATGTAAGCCTTTTCTTGTGTTGGCCTTTTGAATCATTCTATGTGATCTTCAAGCCCTTTCTTCTCCTGAAGCAATGATATTAAATACCATCAGCAACAGATATTAAAAATGCAAGATGGGTTACCTGTACCTTATTATACTTTGTGTAATCAGAAACACACTTGTATGAAACCAATCATAGTCTGGACTGTCCTGATATATATCTTCATACAACCTCTGTTATCTTTATGGTAAACTCTGTTACCCTAATGTCAACATAGAAGACGTTTTTTGATAAACTGAGACCTTAATAAATTTCCACAGGACAAGAAAGATGAGGTCTCCATTACATTATTTTAAAATTTCAAATGAATTTAGTCAATATTTATCAAATACCTACTAGTTGCAAACCACCTTGAATAATAGTTAATAATAATAGCTAATAAGAGCTTGTATTTATTAAGGACACGCTGTATACGAGATATTCATACCGGCATTTTGTACATTTTAACTCATAAATACTATGAATGGTTGATGCTTCATAGCATATTGATACCACAGAGCACAATGAAAAAGGAACATTTCAGAGTCAGACCCAATGTGTTTGTATCTCAGCTCAGCCACTTACTAAGTGTGTGAGATTTTTGCAGTAATGCCTCCCAATGAATCATGCCTCTCTCTTTCCTTTCCCTTGCACAAGTCTCCTCTCACAGTGCCTCTGGGCTTGACCATGTGACTCCCCAATGAAAAGGGAAGATGTCATTCCAGGAAGAAGTTACCACAGGAGTCCACAAGTAGCGTGGTATGTATGGGGAAGTAGGAGAAGGTGAGTGTTACTAATACCTAAAATGCAAGAAGGTGCTTCTAGGAATGAAGCTAAAATGGAAGACAAAGAGATATGGAGGGTTTAATTCAACACACAACGTTCCATTGGAAGCCTCTGCAGCAGTGAGTCATGGCTGATGTGACGTGGAATGACCTGGTTGATATGGGGAGGATACATATAAGAGAGAATTAAGTTGACTGTCTCCCTTTATAGAGCTTCAAATTGGTGGTTTCCTGTATTTTTTTAAGTATATTTTTTCATTGAAATTTA
>NW_017732607.1:146212-147550 GCF_001890085.2 Hipposideros armiger
TTTGAACCATGAAGACCTGAATTCAAATACATCTCTGCCCTGACATATTCTGATGGCATGGGCTTGGATACTGTAACCTTTCCCAGTCCAATTTCTCACTTCTAAAGTGAGCACCATCATACCTATCCCATGGTGCTATTATAAGGATCAAATGAAAGGCTCAAGAAGCAAGCTTAACACAGGTAAGTAATGGGGTCCAGGTGTTGTACACAACCCTCTCCTTTCTGGAGAGTAAGATTTTATATTTTGCAGTCAGGCCTTGAATGCAATTGTTTCATTTTTCTTGAAGCATGGCTGTGCACCATTCCAGGTTGAACAGTCAATGTTTGCAGTAAAAATAACCTCCTCCACAAGTAACAAATAAGACCCAGCTCCTTGTGGAGACACACTGCCTATCAGAGGGGCATTCCTTCCTGTCCCTACAAGAGTGGACTATTGACTTGTTGCCATGCAGCTGTCCAGCCATCTGTCCCCCCGTGCTTAACCCTAAACTGACCCTTTTGAGGACACTGGTCATACACCTTGCATCTCTCTGTTTGGCCCCAAAGGATGGCTGGTCAGTCAATGACAGGTAAGATTCCTCATGGGAGGAACAACCTAAGACAGGCACGGTTGGTTGGAGGCCATCAGGAGACATCTCGGGGCTGATGGAGATAAGCATGGGCCCTCACCCACCGCCCAAAGAGACTGGAGGTTTTCTACCTCGGTAGCTACATCCCTTCTCTCAACTTGCTTGGGAAGTGACCTGATGGTCTGATAGTACCTGTCCTCAGCACAATAATCTTATCTTCCTGGGGTCACATATAAGATGTGTGAAGGCAGAGCATCTGTCTTATGGCCGCAGGCGGACTCTCGGTAATAGCAGCTTGCAGTCATGGGTAACCTGGCTTGAGCAAGTTCTCAGGAATGAGACTCAGACTGTGGAGAGAACAATGCTACTTCTGGGTAGGTGGAGAAATAAAAGTGGTGTGTCAGCCTGATTCAGGGCTCTTAGTCCACGAGGCTGGAGACCCTTGACCCCACACTCATTTAACTCTTGACTGCTGTTTCTTTTATTTCTTAACCCTTTGCCACACCCTCTCATTCCCTCACTGCTCATGTTGTGTGGGACGCAACATCAACTCATACTCCTGATTCCTTTCCCAAAAAGTATAGAACCAAACAATTTGTACCGAATAAGAATTCTACTAGGGCCAATGCTTTCTGTATACCCTAAACTAATACAAGAGTGGACTATTGACTCATACTCCTAGTTTCTTTCCCAAAAGGTATAGAACTAAATAATGTGTATCAAACAAGAATGCTACCAGAGCCAATGCTTTCTGCATACCTTAAATT
>NW_017732607.1:151291-154371 GCF_001890085.2 Hipposideros armiger
AATGAAAATAGGAGGTGCAAAGGTGAGGTTTATTGGTGTAAGGACAGCCATTAAAACTTGAGAGTGAGAGGTTTGGGCAAAAGGGGTTCCAGTTTAGCTTTAAGGAAATTTTTGTCCAATAAACACTTTAGTTCTTTACACTCTACCAAAATTATCATAGGTTTGAAAAAAAATTTTAAGTGCAACTCAGAAAACAATAAAGCAGGAATAGCCATAAAATTCACTGGTATTTTGTAACCTGACCATCTAATGCCTAGGTCTCTGGTGTAAGCAGCTTTTCCCTTTTGCAGGGTCAGGTTCAATACTCATTCCTCAACAGGGTGCATCATTTGCATCTATGGTTCTAACAATGTTAAGTACCACTGGTGAGGTCCGGGGGCTCCTCTCACAGGTGTGGCTAGCATTATAGGAGACCCCAACAGGAAGACATTGAGGGAAAAACATGTGCATCTTGGTCCATCAAGGAAGGCATACATCACGGCAAATGCAAGAGCCTTGGTGAGGGGAACCCGGGTCATCAGTGGGGAAATCATATTAAGCAGCAAGAATAAGGAGCAAAGCAAGAAATGAAAGAAGAGAATGAGCTAAGCAGGTTCTAATCATGGTGGAATCATGGTCAGAGAAGAACATGTTGGGAAGAGCTGTTCAGATCAATAATTTTAGAGGTAAAGTCGACTTAGATTCAACATCAGGGTAGTATCTAGTTAGTTAATTAGGTACAGCATAATGGAGCTCTATGTGACCAAACAGGTGATGTTTACCCATAAAAATCCACTAGGTCACTCTACAGAAGGGTCTGAATTGATGTATTTAATAATTACTAGCCAAATGCATAATATATGCAAGACATTACTCTGGGAACTATGGGAAATTCATCACAAACCTAACAGAAACCCTATCTTCAAAGTTGAAACTAGCAAAGCTTATGGAAGAGGACACTTGAAGTTGATGGGAACATCCAAAAGAAAAGAAAAAAGATTATACTCGGGAAAATTTTACTTAAAGTAAGCTCATCCCTAAAGAATGGAAAAGCCTCTGTTTACTATTTCAAAGGAAAAATCTGGTTAGTATGAACGAGGGCTCCAAATTCACATCTATGCAAAAGAAAGAGGACAGAATGGATACGAGGTTGGAAAAGAATGGGGTAGACATTAAAAACTCCATGAAAAAAATACTAGGAAAGGCCTATAAGAAGAAATTACTCTGCAGGCTTCCCAGCTAACTCACAGGAGACTCATGACTAGAGGATGGCCCAAGGAGGCTAAGGCATTGGGTGTTGGGGGCTTGTGTGGGCTCTGACATGCCTCTTCCTGGGCNCATTAAAAACTCCATGAAAAAAAATACTAGGAAAGGCCTATAAGAAGAAATTACTCTGCAGGCTTCCCAGCTAACTCACAGGAGACTCATGACTAGAGGATGGCCCAAGGAGGCTAAGGCATTGGGTGTTGGGGGCTTGTGTGGGCTCTGACATGCCTCTTCCTGGGCATGGCCTGGAATGAGAAGCTATGAACAAAATGTCTCCACCTTGGATGGAATCCACACTGCTGCTGGTCCTCTTGCTGCTAATGTCCCTCTGCTCCCACAGGATTTGCTCTGCTGTGACCACAAAGTTGAGCTGCTGTCAGGGGGAAGATTGCTTTCAACAGAGGGGACCAGATGTGGGTTCTTGGCTGCTGTGGCAGCAACTTCCCCAGTAGCTCCATTGAAAGAGGCTCTACCCTCAACTCTTTAAAGCTAGGCAAGTGATTAATGGGCCAGTTGACGCCAAAGAAATCCCAAACACTGCTCCAGAGTAGATTAAGTCAGTGGGAGATCCAAATAATGAGAGCCCTGAGGACCCATTCTGAAACTCAGAGGAAATTGAAAGAAAAACTTAAAATAACATCTTTTTTTAGAAGGAAAAGAAAAAAGAAAAAAAAAACCAGAGAGGTTTAATACATTTATATGACCTCTTACTGGATTGTAAACATTCAAGGTGGTAAGTAAATAGAAGAAGGAATGGTGCACAGGAGAAAAAAAATAATTAGATGGGGCTTGCAGCTCCGCAATGTTTGCCAACCCAAATTACAGTGCAGATTGGACTGGCAAACTCGCTGAATTTCTTTGGGGATTCCCCAGGGTGTGAAGGAGGGGCAAGGGGGAAGACCTGAGCTGCAAAAGATTACCACAGAAAAAGAAAATCTCTAGAAGTTTGCTTTTCTAGTCCCTGAATTATAATAAGCAAACACTACAAAAGAGGGTTTAAGGGATAATATATACTAGAGATGCAGATGACTAATAGCTGACACAGTGCCTGAATAGCTAACGCTGATGGTTTTTGAAGATCTGTATCCATCCTCTAACTCATTGGCCCCGTGTCTCTGGGGCTCTGAATAGAAGGAGCCTCCAAACTCTGGGCCATGTTTTGATCCATTTAGTCCTGGAGAAAGGACAGAGGAAGAGTCTTCCCTCTGTGTTTGAACTCTCTGCTCTCCTGGTGCAGCTTCTGCCTTAATTGTTATTCTTTTTTCGATTTTTTAAAAAAATTTACTTTTAATGATTTCTTTCACAATTGCACAAGAATGACAACTATATGGCAGAATGGGTTTCCATTTCTCTGTTCTCTCCTTTTATTCCAAGGTCATGATGCAGCTTATGGAACTTAATCAAGTATCTTAACCTTCCTTCTCTCTCTCCCTTTTCCCTTCTGTCCCTGTCTAGGGGCTTGGCTCCAGCAGGTCTTAGATGACACTGAACTGAAAACTGACTTTCGGATGGAAAGATTAGGGTATACCCGTGACTTGCCAATATTAGTCTAATCTTTGCAAGGTGATCACATTAACCAACAACGTATTGGATTCTGCAATTTCTAGGTGTTTTACAGTGTTGTGGGAATCCAAAGATGATGAAACACAGTCAGCCTCTCAGGCTGGCAGAGTGGGAAGAACACAGGGCTGAAATCAGAAGAGTTGATTTGATCCTTCCGCTGTAGTTCTGCCTGCCTTCCCTCTACATTCCCTTCTTTAAAATAGTACTCAGCCAGCAGTGCAGGGTGACATGATGGACCTTGCTGAACAGGCTTCTGTTCTGTGTCACCAACA
>NW_017732607.1:155196-159815 GCF_001890085.2 Hipposideros armiger
TGTGATGCTTGGCACTTATTTGCTTTGTAAAGGAGCAAATCTTAATCTGAATCTCTAGCCAAAGCATTAATGATGGACAGTATCAGACATACCTCCACCAACCAGGAAGAGTGGAGGTCCAGTGGTCTTTGGGGAAGATAAATTGGCAAAGGCTGTGGTGAGAAGACAGGGGAGAAAAGGAGAACCTGAAATTGTGCTGAGGTTGACATGGCACATTCTGGCTGGGCTGTGGGACTAGAGATTGAAAAAGAAATTGGAATTTGGCCATCGCTTTCCTGACCACTTGGATGGATCTGAATTTCAAGTTGGTTTTGCTTTTATTCAAATTAAGGAATATTCAGCTGTTGTTGTGTTTTTTTAATCGGGTGGGGGGGCTGGTACAAAGTACACTATTAACGCAAATTTCCTAATCTTTTACATCGATGTCACCCCAGTGAAAATTCTACAGTGTTTTATGCTCCTAAATGTGCATTTATAAGAGGATTGGAATGTTTTAAATACATATTTATATTCTATTCAGTATGTTTTTTTGAATATTATCCCAGTAGATTAATACATATATTAGAATCCTAGCTCACTCCCCCTCCTCCTAGCTCTCTCCATTTCACAGTCAGCACATTTGAAAGGCTACCCTCATGGGCAGTGTATACCCTCTGCCAGCTACATACAGTCTCATCACCAGAGTCAAGATTTTTCTGAGATGTATTGGAGCATAGTGCCTGGCCTGAATAAATTAATAATATCCCTTGTTAGTTTTCCATGATTATTAACAAGGCTCACTTCGGGCATTCTGAGTCTGTATAGAGGAAGAACGGAGAGGAGGAGGAGGAAGGGGAGGAGAAGGAAAAGCAATCTTTATGTTTTTCTCTAGCGAGAGAGAAAACTGGACAACATTCCAATCATGAAGATGCATGGTTATTTGAATACAATTGGGTTTTCCCTGCATCTTTACCCTCCACGGTCTTATGGTCTGCAACGCTGCACATACCCTTTTGATTTTGAAATCACTGGCCCTAGTGAAAGAACTACTACCATTACTTCATTTAAGTTTAAGGAAAAATAGATGACAAATTAGGAGACTGGTTAAAAGTTCTAGTCTAGTCATAAAAATGATACATGTTCACCGAAGATAAAATAGAAACCAAAGTCCAGGTATAAAGAAATTAAAAATATGAGAGCCATAATTTATCAAAGGGAAAAATCAAGGCAAGGGTAAAATGTATTTTAGTTTGGCCCTGTGATGAGAAGGCAGATTACATAAAGAAAAGCCCATAAAGACACTGAACAGTAATCACCCAGGCCCCTACATTTTGCAGCCTGAAAGCCCCTATGGTTTATTATTTTTGTCTATTTAGTTAACTGTGGGTGCTGGTAGAATGTACACACCACAATTCCAATGATGCTTCACATTAATAAGGTTTTGATTGATTCTATCATCAGCAGTCTATTCCTTGGGGGTTCTTCCCCCCAACACACATACAGACGCAAAGACGAAACAGAGATAAGAATGCTATCTTTTATGGAGTCTCCCTTAAATTTTTTCCATCATGGCAAAAACATAAACCTATTTCTTTTAAGTATTTGAACCCTGTGAAAAATAAAAAGATAACCAAAATAACATTCATAGAAAAAGTTGAAAACTCACCAAATTCACATGATAGTAATCCTTGTTTGTTTGTTTGTTTGTTTGTTTGTTTGTTTGTTTTTCCATAGGTATTACTCCTCAATATTTATAATATGAAACAATGGTTGTGTAGGCTACTGCTCTCCATTCTTTTCTTCTGAAATGAGGCATCACAACTCCCTCATTCTGGAATTGCTTTAGTGAAGGCTTTCCCTGAGGTAGCTTTCTAAGCAAGCCAGTATTTTCATCCCAGGAAAAGGAAAAGGAACAAATTGCTTTCTCTGTGATTATACCAGGCTGGTCTATTGACACACAGTGAATGAAATGTTTATACCCTGAGAGGTAGCCCCTGCATCATTCTCAAAATTATGGGCCCTCAGATCACCAGTGATTGTCTAGCCCTAGAAATTTGCAGAGATAGACAAAGAATAAGGGAAAGAGAACATACAAGCAGGCAGCAGTAAATAGCTGTATTTATGGCATTGTGTCATAATGGAAACATCAATCCTGTTTTCTGGGGAAACTATTGAAAACCCTAACCATAATATTGTCCTCTACTCGATGGCTAGATTGGCTTTTAACTTATTCTTTCAAAAAGCCAGAAGCTAAATTCTCAGTTCCATACAGAGTACAACATAAAGATGAAATGGTAAACAATTTGTAAGGCTCGTTTAACACAGAAACAAATATAGCCAACTGTCAAACCACTGATTCTAAGACTGGCTTCTGAGCAATACACAAATTTTATAGGTAGGTGGGGTAGAGGAGTGGTCCAGAACCTAGCTTGCTTTTGGGCACAGAATAAACAATTATAATTTTGGTCGATTGATTTAAAAAGTGAGATATAATTAATTCAGAATATGGTAATTTATGTAACAAAATTTTCTGATGCAAGAATGACCTTAGAGAGAATCTCATATTTTATGTGTATGAAAAATTATCTGGGATAAAGTCTCATGTTCATATTTAGAAATACAATCCTTTCCAGCCACAAATCTTTCATTTAATAACCAAACCAACCACAAGTTCAACACCATAGTGTTGACAGCTGAAAGGGGCTTAAAAAGGTAGACTCTGATGACTTCATCTAAGTAGCCTGCTTTTTAAAATCTCTAATATCTTTGCCTCTTCTTGACCCAGAACCTCTTCCTATCTTCAAAGTGTCAACTACTTACATGTATTAGAATGCTCTGGATGGATCCAACTTAGGTCTTTCTCCTTAATTCTAGATTTTACAAACATCAGTCTTTCTGCATTGTAGTTCACCTCATTTCCCTCCTTCACACTCACCCCAAATATGCACTTTCTTTATTCTCTATTCTAGGAATTCAACAAATAGGAGCTAACTTTGCACTCACACACACCCCCAATTTGAAAGACTCAATCATTCAAGTTAGAAAAGTCAAATGTATATTTGTCTACTCTTAACATAGTCTTATCCCATTAGTCCCCTAGGTATATAAATGCTACTATTTAAACATCTGTTACATTTCCTTCTCTCTACATCTTCTACCTCTGCATTAATTTTGTTCCATACTGCTTTAACAGTATTTCATATTTCATCCTTCCTCAGAGTCCATCTATTAAAATGACACAGCTATTGTTCTTATATGTGGATTCAGTCATGTCATTCACAAGCTTAATGGAACCCTAATGGTTTCTAATTTTCTAGTAGATGAATATCAAACTCCTTAGAATAGTATTCAGGTGCCTTCAGAGGTCAAAGCCAATGGGAGACTACTAGAATGTAGTTCCATGCAGGTGAACGTTTTTTTCAGTTTTGTTCACTGTTATATTTTCAGTGTTTAGGATCAGTGCCCAGGACATAATCCAGTGCCTGGTATCAGTAATTATTTGCTAAATGAATAAATACTTCCGGCCTTACCCTTCCTCCTCTCCTCCTAGGCCCTGAATGATGATTGTTCCTAACACGCTCTGCCTCCTTTTATTCTCTCAGACCCTCCAGCTCACCTTGAGATTCTATGTTTAAACATGAGCCATTTTGGTGGAACTGTCTCTACATTTTGCAATAAACATTTATGAAAACTTTCTGTTCCCCAATTATTCTGTGTAGATGTTTACTGTCCTGCTTAATTATTTTACTGCAAATATTTGTGTATATGTTCAGGGACTGTCTTGCACATATATCCACACTCAAATGCTAATCAAAATCTAGATACATAACAATAGTTCAATAAATATTCAGTGAGTGTAAGATAAATGGGCGTGGTGACAGGGGTTCTGTGAGAAATAAGTATTTTTTAAAAAAACAAAATGCTGAATCAAAATGTGAAAAGGTATTAATGGTTCTTTATTTAAGGGAAAACACAAAATATAGTTAAAAGTAATCTGTAATAAATATGTAAATTTAAGAAGAAATATTTACTTATTTTTAGCTACTAAAAGCCCTGTGATGTATCTGGGCAGAGGTAGAATGCAGGGTTGACATTTAAGAGAAATGCTAGGAAAATAAATAACTAGTAATTCTAAATAGGCTCTATTCCAAAAGTTATTTTGTAAGTAAGTTATGCAGTGTTTAAAAGATATTTCTTAAAGAAAAGAAGGAAAGAAGGAAGGAAGAGAGGGAAGGAGGGGGAAGAAAGGAGAGAAGGAGGGAAGGAGGAAGAAAAAAATGCTTATTTCTCAGATCTCTCCATTGAATATAATTTAATCCAAAATATATTAGAGATGGCACATATGGTATTGCTGAAGAAAAAATTAGCAATATATATTCCTCTGACCACCTGTATATTGCCTTCTATCTTGAGAAATGTTCTCTAGCAGAAATTGTACAATTGTTATAAGTGGCACTTTATAGATCTAGCTTCGCTGTGAAATTATATTGACACGCTCCTGGTGATAGGCCATATAGAGACTCAATTCAAACCTAGAATTGTGGGGCAATCTAGCTACTTTAAAGGCAGTAACCCATCCCCAGGGAGGCTGGGGAGAAATGTTAGATTTTGTATTCAGGTTTTGTGTGTGTGTGTGTGTG
>NW_017732607.1:159945-164301 GCF_001890085.2 Hipposideros armiger
TTGCTGTTCCTTCACACATCACAGAGCCTTCCCCAAGCCCGTGCAGTACTAAATGTATCAGTGAACTCCAGAGGACCCCTTATCTTAATAATTCTCCAATTTCGGCCACATAACTTGCTAGACATCACTCCTAAATGGAGCCTTAGCAAATCTAAAATCAGATTACTTTACCTAATGTACATAAGTAGGGGGAAATGGAGAGCAATGGGATCCCTGTAGACTCTGGGGGAAAAAACAAGAATAATCTTCCTTTGCTGATGACTCCCATGCTCCCCCTTTCCTTCTAGATTCAGACTGAAAACCCCTGGTACCGTTTATAAATGGTGTCTGGATACCTTTTCTGTAGCTTCTTCCTCCTTTGGACTATCGCCTGCAGTGGTGTGATGAAAAGCCAAATCATTTAAATTAATTTTGCCAAATTGGGAAGAAGAAGATGCCCCTTTCTGACACAAGAGAATTTCTCCTCTAGATCCCCAGAAATAACTTGGAAGAAGGGTTCGCCTTGTAGGAGATTCCTGGTGAGTGCCTCTGCCACTCTTAGACTGTCACAGATGTTTGCCACTAATAGGATTTTGTGTTCCATGCCAAACATTCTTATGTCACTATTACTTTTTTATAAAACCATAAAATTATGACTCACAGATTTTGGTTTGTAGTTTCAAGAAACTAACTTTCTCCCAAAGGAGACCCTTGGGGAAATACTCTGGTAAATAAAATCATTTACTTCTTAAATGTCTCATTGCAAAACATGAGGGAAAAAAAGCCACTGTATTAAACTTTTAAATAAAATAACCAATAATTGACAAAAAGGGAAGACATTAATTTAAATTAGAAAGAGGCTTAATTATCTAAAGGGAAAATATTTGTCCCATTATCAAAAGTCTTCCAGTGAGCACCATCATTAGCTTCTCTGAGACAAATTTGCTCCCATGGCAGGTAAAGAAGAGGGAACTGAGCAAGACAAATACCTGCTTTTGAAGGTTCCAGAATATTTTCTAAAATAACCAATATTATGCAATAGAATTACTTATAAGTTTGACAGCTATATCCATGTATGAAATTAACATACAGGAACATTTCTGTCATTAATCTAATCCTTTAAAACTTAGAATAGTTAGACTAACTTTACTTGCTCAGTAAAAATAAAAGAGGAGTCCGCTTTCTCCAGTTAAATACTAGTATAAAATGTTAAGGGGAATACATACCAAAGATCTATCAATGCTAACATCTCTCTGTTGGAATGGGGGCCCAAAGACTGAACTAAAGTTTACTTTTTGTCCCATAATAATACCTTTTATTTTCTAGGCCTTTATAGCTTACAAAGAACTTTCATGTGCATTCACCTTTTTTTCTTAAACTGCTTTAGAAAGTTGGTGGTAATTTACACCATGTTACAAAATGGAAAATAAAAGACCTCATGAGAAGATACAGCCAAGATTATTAGACATGATATTTAGGCAATTTAAATATTGCATGCACACACACAAGGCAAAAATTTACTCATACAGCCCAAAGTTGCTTTAATCTACTCAAATAAGTAACTTTTCCTCTTTTTCTTTTGTATCTATAAGAGATAATGGATGTTAACTAAGCTTACTGTAGTAATTATTTCACAATATAGTAAGTCAAATCATTATGTTGTACACCTTAAGCTTCTACAATGCTCTACGTTAATTATATCTCAATTATACTAAGGGAAAGAAACAAAAACATAAAGCTTTATGAAGAAATATAATGATTTTTATATGAAAATAGATGCTGCTGCTCTCAAGTGTTGACCAAAATAAAATCACTGGTGTTGCAGGTGGCCCTGTACTCGAAACTATGAAACTAAACTACATATATGAAGAAATAGTATCCATCCCCTTTGAACAACAGGTAATACGGGAATGTGACCCTTGAAAGAAGACAAACCAGTCAGATGCGCTTATCAATGGTATCACAACTGCCTTGACTTTCTGCTTTGAGCACTTCCTGTAGTGAAACAGGAAGTGGACCGGAAGTGGAATAGCAATTTTGATGAGCTAAGGAGACAGAAGCAAGTGTTCTGGGCCACTGGAATGAAGCAGCTAGAACGTGTGACATAATACCAGAACATGAGGAATGTATGTGGAATGAGGACCCTGCACATGTGTGTGGGCATTCCCTGTGGGTGAGATTCCACTAGGCTCAGCAGAGAGCACCTGCCAAAGCACTGACAACTGAAGAGTGACATCCGTGACTTAGTAGGAATGGAATAAATTACAGTGCCAGCTCAGCCAAAGTGCAAAGACCTCACTAAACACATCAGGCACTCAGGTAAGACAGCAGAATGCCCACTGCCAAGGAATTAGAATCATACAGTAGAAGCATGCCTGTGCCCTAGAACTAAACTCACAACTTAAAGAGAACGGCCGGAATAGGAAACTGAAACAGTCTTGACAGAACCTGCATTAGGTCAGTAATTTAATGACATTACCCATTCTCTATAGGACATATCTACATATCTACAATGTCTAGCAAATAACCACACATAAGTAGACCTTTGATGAGACAGACAAATGTGATCCACATTAAAGAGAAAAATAGTCAGAATCCAGATAGTGGAATCTGCACACAGGTCTTAAATTCAGAGTTATTTTAAATGTGTTCAAGGACTTCAAAGCATAATCATAATGAAACAATATATGGGAATAGCATAATTATAATGAAATAATATATGGGAATATCAGAAGTAAAACAGAAATCTGAAAATTTAATTAAATGAAATTCTAGAATTAAAAAGCATAATATCTGAAATAAAAATTCAATTATGGCAGACTGGAATTAGTAGAGAAAACATCAGTATACTTGAATGAATATATATATATATATATATATATATATATATATATATATATATATATATATATATATATAAATGACCTAATCTGAAGAACACACAGGAACAAATGAATTAAAAGTAAAAGTAACAGAACCTCAAGACTTCTGGTAAGATGGCGGAATAGACAGACGCTGTGCCAACTACCTCCCAGGATCACACCAAAATTACAAATAATTTATAAGATATTCAGCCTTGGAAGTTCCCTGGACCCTAGATGAGCACAACCTCTAAATGAAGGACTTAAAGAGGAGCCCATGTCAAGTCCAGTAGGAGGGGCGGAGACGAGAGAGGGCAAACCCTGAGAGGGACACCTCAGCGGTGGGGAGGCTTCTCCGGTTGGGGGCGAGACCCTCCAGCCCTACACCACGCTCACCACCCCAGAGTTACGTTGCCAGGAAGAGGAATTCTATGATAGCTGGAAGGAGAAAATAGTGAGGACTCTGTTTGCTCGGCTCGGTGAGGCTGGGGGCGGATGGAGAAACAGTGGAGCCGGCAAAATGACTCGCTCACTGGTGAGCACTCACCCGGTTCCTGGTGGAGGGAGTAGCGTTGTGAGCGGGGCCCAGGAGCCTCAGGGAAGGACTAAACTGAGTACCTTTGGTGCGGGAGCTGGAGGCTTTTGAGACCATTGTTCCACTGGTGTGGAGCTTGAACACAAATAGTGCACAGGAGGCCGCCGTTTTTTCAGGGCTGGGCCCTCCCACAGAGGCTCAGGTCTGGGACTGCATTGGTCTGCTGGAATTGGCGCAGGAGTACGTGTGTGTATGCGCATGGGTGCGTGCGTGCGCATGCGGCCTTGGATCCCCACCCTCCATACTGTTTGTGCTGCCTAGCCAGGGAAATGCCAGGCAAGCACGCTCTGATACAACAGACTGCTTATTGAGACCCGGAAGTGCGTGACTCGCCTTAGGTCCCTGATTTCCGCACTGCGCGTGCAGAGTTGTCTTGGTGGCAATTGACTGTCGGGCTGCAAGGCCTGATCTTTGAGCGGCTGATTGAGACAGGCTGAGACAGGGAGTTTTCCTGGGAGTGTAGGGCCGCGAGCTGTGCACCTGCATGATTCAGCCGGGGCTTTCCAAGTGAGTTTGTGTGGGTTGGCTGCTGATGCAGGAGTGCATGCTGCTCTGACTTGGTGGGGGCCACTGACGACACCCTGTGGTGCCTTGGGGGCCTGCCCCACCCACCTAGAGCTGTGTTGCTAGGGGCACCCTGAGCCTCTGGTCCCTAGCTCCTACCTCTGAGGCCACAGAGGGTTTTTTGCAGCAGCAGAGAGCCCGCAACAACCTGTGAGGATTTTTGGTGGTGAGCACAATTCCAGAGCACACAGCAACTAATTGTGGGTAGCTTACTGCAAGTCTAGAGGGAGGTCGGCGCATTATGCACTGAGCCCTTCCCCCCAGCAGCTGCTGCTGAGTCGCCCAGAATCTCTCAATTGCTGAGCAAGTGGTCTGCACTGCAGATAACAGGGGGCAGAGAGCCCCTCCTTTTTTTTT
>NW_017732607.1:169541-173296 GCF_001890085.2 Hipposideros armiger
ACATGTCTTGCATCATGGATGGGGAAGAGGCTTGATCACTGCACTGTACACCTGAAGCTGATGTTGTATAATATTGTATGTCAGTTATAAGTGAATATATATATATATATATATATATATATGTGTATATATATATATATATATATATATAATCATGGGACGTGGAGTATAGTGTGGGAATGGAGTCAAGGGATTTGTAATAGATATATATGATATTGGTGGGAAATGGGGTGGCAGATTGGGGTAGGGGGCTTGTCAATTCGAGGGGTAAAAAGTATAACTATTGCACTGTGTTGTACAGCTGAAACTAATTCTAAAAAATGTGTATTTCATAATAAAAAGTAATTTAATACAAAAAAATGTAACAGAACCTCAGTAACTGTAAATCTGTAAAACATATAGGAGGCCTGACAATTAAGTTTCCCAACTTGTTGCAATGATGTTGCTAACCTTTTTGATATCGGGGGATTATTCATCATGAATTTGTACCAACTGGACAAACAGTTAACCAAGTTTACTATTTGGAAGTGCAGAAAAAGCAACATGAATAAGTTAGACTAAAACGACCTGAACTTTTCGCCAACAATTCATGGCTCTTGCATCACGACAATGCACCCGCTCACACAACACTGTCTGTGAGGGAGTTTTTAGCCAGGAAACAAATAAATGTATTGGAACACCCTTCCTACTCACTTGATCTCGTCCCCAGTGACTTCTTTCTTTAGGAAATACTGAAGGGAAGACATTTTGATGACATTCAGGACATCAAGGATAATATCACGACAATTCTGATGGTCATTCCAGAAAAAGAGTTCCAAAATTGCTTAGAAGGGTGGACGAGGCACTGCTGTCTGTGCATAGTTTCCCAAGGGGAGTACTTCAAAGGTGGCAGTAGAGATATTGAGCAATGAGATATGTAGCACTTTTTCTAGCATGAGTTTGCAAACATAATTATCATACCTTGTATATGCTTCTAATTATAGATAACTTATCTTTATATTTTAAAGGGCAAGAATTTCTACCAATAGATAGCATGTTAATAAATGACATTATTGAATGTATGTATGCCAATAATTTAAAACCTGCTTTATAATACAGACATTAAACTGAGAAAATAGATAACTTAATTAATATGTATAAATTACTGTACATTTACTTGATATTCACCAAATACTTTATAAGTAGGATGATTTGCACATTTTTTTCCAAATTATATTGTACCTTTTTTTGATTAAGAAACTAAAGGTTCAGAAACTTGAGAGGCTGGCATCCAATTAAGCATCCTGAATTAAAAAGTAAAATATCTCCCAACTTCCAGAGTAAATCAACTATTTAAGATTTTAGAGGTAGGAGTGTGGGAATAAAAATTCCTTACTGTATTTTGAAATGGTGTATCTTCAAATGCATACTTTACATTCTGGAAATAAAGTTTAACAAGTTCTCTTGGGAGTATTCTGCTTGGAAAAGGAAATGCTATAGCTCTGAATTAATCCACTTCACTAAACATAACTTGAAAACACTTTTTTTCCCTTGAAACGTGAGTTACATTGAAAATTTAATTTAGTAAGAGAATCTGCTATATCAATGACAGAATGATGTAAATGGAATAAACCCACGACCTTAAATCCAAATTCAAACTTTGTTGAGCATTCAATTGATGGTTCTAGCTGAAATCAGAATTCCAACTACTATTTCTCTCTGGAAAAACAATTGATAAATTTGAATTATGTTTTTATTGAGGTTCCTCTTGGCATAGTTACTTGTTTACAGAAGAATGCCCCTTTTTGAATGTCCTTGGATATTCAGCTAGGTGACTATGGTCACTATCAACACTGAAAACATTAGGAACATCAGGAAAAAACAACAACAAAGCAAAAAAAAATGGGTTAACACAGCAGACTTTCCCTCTCTTCATGAGTTTACTAACTTATGTTTGATTTTGAAAAAAAAAACAATGAAAGAATGTCTCATGTGGGTCTAAATGAATGTACAGGAAACACTTAAGGCATTAATGTTATAAACAGGGGAGGGCAAAGGAATGTAAAGAGAGGTAAGATTTCTAAATTCTCACACATGTAAATTATGAAATCACTAGGCTGTGATAAGCTACATTAGACTATACAACATCTAGGATAATGGCCACTGTTGTATATAAAGAACAAAATAAACCCAAATCAACCAGAAGGAAGAAAATAAAGGTAAGAACAGAAATCAGTAAAACCGAAATATAAAAACTACAGGAAAAACTAATGAAACAAAAAGATGGTTCTCTGAAAATGTTAACAAAATTGACACACTGTAGAAAGGAGACTCAATTTACCAATATTAGAAATGAAATGGGGAATACCATTACAGACCCCAGAGGCATAAAAGATAGAGAGGCGGAAACAAATTTACATACATACATTTAACAATTTAAAGTTGTCCATTTTTACAATGCCTTAAAAATCACAAACGGGTCAGCTGAGTGGCGCATTGGTTAAGAGCTGGCTTGGGATGCCAGAGGGCCCCGGTTCGGATCCCACATATGGGGGCCAGTGACACTGCCCTCTACAGCTAAACTGAACAAAACAACAGCAACTTGTCTGTTCCCCTTCCCCCAACTCCCCAGCGCTGTTCCCACCCCCCAATTCCCCAAAAATCTTTTTAAAAAAATCACAAACGACACAGCTCACCCAACATTGATTAAAGTAATTTACCATACTAATAGGTTAAAGAGAAGAAACACATGACCACATCAATCTACACAGGAAAAAACGTTTGACAAAATTCAATGTCCACTCATGATAAAAACTCACATACATACAGTAGTAAAGGGAACTTCCTTGATGGGATATAGAGCATCTATCTAACAACAACAAAAATAACTTATAAAATACCGATAACTAATATTATTTTTAATGTTCTAAGACTGAATGCTTTCCCAATAAAACCAGGAATAAAGTTAAGTTCACCCACTCTAAGCACTCTTACTTAAACACAATTCTAGAAGTTGTAGACAGTGTGGTAAATCAAGAAAAGGAAATAAAAGTCATACAGATCAGGTTAAAAAAATAAAACCTTTAGTTATGCTGATGACATAATTGACTACATAAAAATCTCAAGTTATTTAGAAAAAAAAGAGAACTAAAAAGTTAGTATAGCAAGGTGGCAGTATACGAGATAAACACATAAAAATCATTTCTATTGTTATATGCCATCAATAAACACACGAATACCAAAATTAAAAATACAATGCCATTTACAATTGCAAAAAAAAAAAAAGAGAGAGAAATACTTAGATGTAAACTAAGAAAATATCTGTAGTATTAGGAAGCTGAAACTACTCAACCTTGATAAAGGCAAGCAAGGAAGATCTAAATAAATCAAGATACCTGTCGTGTTTATGAATTCAAAGACTCACTATAGTAAAGATGGATATATAGGTTTAATGCAATTAATATCAAAATTACCATGTGTTTATTTTTGTAGATATAGACAAGAATACTCTAACATATATGGAAAAGCAAAGAAAATATAATAGATAGAATAAACTTTGAGAAAGAACAATAATGTAAGAAGAATCATTCTACATTATTTAAAGACAGTTACAGAAATCAAAACTATTATATTGGTGGAATGATAGGCATATAAATCAACAGAACTGAAGAGAGAATTAAGAAATAGACTCATACAAGGGTCAGCTGAGTGGCTCAGTTGGTTAAGAGCTCACTCAAGAGTGTGAGTTCTGAGCAACAGCGGTTTGATGCCCGGCC
>NW_017732607.1:173581-177336 GCF_001890085.2 Hipposideros armiger
AAAGAAAGAAAGAAATAGACCCATACAAATATGTCTGATTTTTTCACAAAGGTGAAAAATTAATTGGACATTTATAGAGAGAAAAAGAAAAACAACTTTGACCTAAGCCTTCATATTTGATAATATTAACTCAATGTGGCTTGCAACTTTGAGGAAAAACATAGACAATATTTGGGTTCTAGAACTAAGCAATTATTTCTTAGATTTGACACTGAATTCACAGTCCCTAAAGTAAATAATATATATTGTAAATGAGACTTTGTTAAAATTAAAAACATTTACTAGGCAAAATACCCTGTTAAGAGTTCAAAACCCCAAACTACTTGCTGGGAAAAAAATATTTCAAAGCTACATATCCAATAAAACATTAAGATGGAAGACTCGGATAGCACCTGAAAAATCCATTTTCAAAACTTCTCATGATATAAAATGATTGCAACATCTGGGTTTCTGAAATCTCTGTCATTTACCTCCAGCTGTAATGCATTTAAAGATTCCTATAATGCAGTGGTTCTCAGTGGGCGGCAAGTTACTCCCACGGAGACATTTTGCAATTTTTGGAGATACTTTGGAGAGTCACGACTATGAAGATGTTACTGATATCTAAAGAGGAGAGGTCGGGGAGCTGCTAAAGATCCTACAGTGTACAGACAGCCTCACTCACCAAAATGTTGACAGTACCGATGTATTGGGGGATGCTTGATTTGTTGGTCCCAAAATTTGTGCCAAATTAAATGCACTGATAAGTAGCCATCTCTGAAACAGATGCTGCTTTGCCCTAAGTAGCCCAGGTCTTCACATTCAGTGAAAAACTGAAAAGTGCTTCCATCATTTGACTGAACTGACCCATCCTTTGGATCCTCATCCTTTCCCTTGTTTTCTCCATAATACACACCGTGGTAGGGATGTAAATGCAAAGACTGGCAAGGAACAGGCTATACAGTGGCCAATCCGGAAACATGGGCAGGGCAAGACATTACTCCTCAAAACTCCGCCTAGTTTTTCACTCAATGGTCATATGTTCCAGCAGAAAGGAAAAACCTGTCCACATCATTTTTATTCAGGCAATGCATTTACTTTATCAGAATTTGTAACTTCCAAGATTAACCTGTGCTTTTGCCTCTTTGGGGAAAACTTCTCTTAACCTTAAGATTATTCTTTCTCTCAATTCCATTTCACAAGCCAGGGAATAGGAACCAAATTGCTTTGTGTTTTAATCAAATTCAGTAACTAGATAAGTCCTGAACAAATGTTTTCAACTTTTTTGGCCTCATCTTGTTCACTGTTAAAATAGATGTGATAATACCAAACTGACCAAGTCTATGCACATTATACAATGAGACATAATTCAAAAAGCATCTAACACAGGAACATAGGTATAGAGTAGGTACTCTCCTAATATCTCACTAATGAAAAGAAAACCAACTTCTGACTTGAATGAATAGTTTGAGGACATTGGGTTCACAAACAGCTAATGTATAGAACCCTACTGCCCCCCAAAATTATTTACCATGGAACCATACTCACTTATAAACAAAATCCTGTATTCTACCATTATATCTTCCCTGGTATATCTCTGTGGTAACACAATTTAAAGCAAGAGAGGTTGAAAAGAAGTGGAATTCATTTGAATTTGTATATCCACTTGAGCTTTGTCATTCCTACTCATTTACCTATATTTAATGTTTTCTGTAAAATGTACTTTGAATAATTCTCTATCCTTGGATTTCACATATAACCTTCCAGGCCAACAACGTTTTCTTTAAAAAAAAAACAACGTGATTGATTTCTGAAATTGAATTAAGTGTTTAATGGGGCAACATTATATAGGTCCTTGTGTAGGCTTAAGAAGTAAGTGGATTTGGAGTAACATTCTGTAAATTATAAAGTTAGCCATTCAAGAAAATGATCTCAGTAAATCTCCAACTGTTATCCAGATTTCTAGATGTGTTTGATTTGATTTGTCATAAAAAGGGTTGTAAAGATCAAATTTATTAGGAAACTTTGAAACTTAACTAAGCCTCAATCACTAAGAGAAGTAATAAATTGTATAGCCTTATTTAGAAAATTGTTACAGTAATATTTTAAATAAACACATACAACATTCCCGTGCAGCTAAATGAGATATTGAAGGGTAACTAACCCCTCCCCATTTAGTTTAGAAATGAGAAAACTGAAGTCTAAAGACATTAAAAAAACTTATGCTGGGTTACACAATTCTAGAGCAGCAAAGAATGAAACTGCTATCCTAATGTCTTGATTCTAAGTTCATAGTTATTTGCACAGCCTTACCTATATTAAAATTTTTTTCAAGTATAATAGAAGTATCATTATCAAGACATACTTCCAAAATCTGTCATTTTTTTATTAATTCTTTCTGCATGTTGAACAGGCAATAATGCAGACACACTCATCGTTCTTTTTTTTTAAGAAAAAGCTACATTATATCACTAAGACAAAAGTAAACTGCAGTAGAATACATAATTGATGAACAGAAAGAAACATCTATTTGAAGACAGATTTGTATTATTTGACCTTCAAAAATAAATCTCTTTCACCACTTATAAGAATAAATCTGATCATGCACTGGGGACAAAAGAATAAGATTTAGCGGAAATAAAAAAAATCATTTTAACAAAGTAAATAGTAGCAGAAGCACTTACTGTTGTCAGAAATTTTATGAGACAAGTCTATGAACCAAATCAAGAAAGTGTTAGACATATGGATATAGAATATTTTTCAGCCTCAATTCAACAGAAGCATAAGTCACATCTCATCAGCAACAGATTTATTTTTAGGTCAGTTTTAGTAAGGATGTGGAGGACTCAGTAAGGTCAGATAAACACTTTGCATTTTTTAAAGACCTCTCCTTGCTAGGTAACACTTATATAGCGTATGTTATATGCTCTTTTTCTCTGACTTGAGAGATAGATTTTGAGGAATTTGTGCATGATATGCCTAACAAGTTACTAGCTTCCAAATCTCATTGTTTTCATGTTCCCCCACAAATGGTTCCTTGAAGTTCATGTGAGAGTGGGAAATTTGAGTTGAACTGATAGTTTTCTACTCTAGACTGGCATTTTTAAATTTTAAGGTAATTGAAAATCACAACAGGGATAATAATAAAATGGTGGTGAAAACAGGTTATTTCATGTAACCTAGTTCTGTAACGATTATAGAATTGTGATCACTTTCATTTATTTGTGTTTGTTCCTACAAGAACACTTCCTGTATTAGTCAACTGGTGGATTAAGGAAACATACACAGAAAACAATGCAATAGCCAGAAATTAATTGAAAGGAATAGTTTTACTCAAGAATCATAAAGAACGTTTGAAAATGTATAATTCTAGAACACTATATTATTTTTTTCCTCCAATTATTTTACATCACATTAATCTTTTGTGTCTTTCTTTTGGGAGGCATTCTATAAAACTATTTTTAGTATGACTTTCACTCACCTCCATCTCTTCCCCAGGTCAAGTCCTTTTCTTTGTTGTAAGCACTATACACAGCTAATTTTCCATGCATAAGAAGGTCTCGGGGAAGTGGCCTTTCTCTCTGGCTCTTACAGGTTTTTCATAATTGTCTTTTGCTTCTCCATCCCCAGCATGAGTGTTCTCTCATTCTCTCATATTCTTTCTCTGTCATTCTCTCATATTCTCTCTCTCTCTCTCTCTCTCTCTCTCTCTCTCTCTCTCTCTCTCTCTCTCTTTCTCTCCTATCACTGCTGATGAAGAGGGTCTTTACCATCAT
>NW_017732607.1:179666-182557 GCF_001890085.2 Hipposideros armiger
AAAAAAAAAAGGAAAACTAAAGAACAGAACAGAATAACCAAAGATTGAGGGACAACTACAAAAGGCATAACAAGCGTAATGTAATGGGACTACCAGAGAGAGAAGGAGGAAACAGAAGAAATATTTGAACAAATAATGACTGAAAATTTCCCTAAATTACTGTCGAATCTCAAATCACAGATGTATGCTTTTATGTAAGTGAAATTAATGACAGAAATTATACGAAGAAGAGAAGGCTGGAATTAGGATTAGTTTGTTATTATAAGATATACTATCCAGGAAATGGTATGTTGTTATTTAAAAGTGGACTTGAATTAGTTGTCCACTTTATTGCAAACTCAAGGGACAACCACTAAAAAAGGGGGGGCGGGGAGGAAAGAAGTATAACTGATATGTTAAGAAAGAAGAGGGAATGGAATCATATAAAATGCTCATTTAAAATCACAAAAGGCAAAAAAAATAATGGAGTGAAAGACAAAAAATAGATACAAAGAACAGGGCAACAAATAGTAACAGTAACAAAATATGGTAGATGGTAATCCAATTATATCAATAATTACTTTGAACGTCAATGATCTTAATGCACCAATGAAAAGATAGAGGTTGTCAGAATGGATCAAAAAGTAAGGACTGACTATATACTGTCTAAAAGAAACTCACTTTCAATATAAAGACATATATAAAATAGATGGAGAAAAAACATGCCATGCTAGCACTAATCAAAAGAAAGCAGAAGTAGCTCTATTAATTTCAGACAGAGCAGATTCAAAGCAAGGAAAGATATCAGGGATAAAGAAGGGTATTACAAGGGTATTACATAATAATAAAGGGGTCAATTTTCCAAAAAACCTAACAATTCTCAATGTGTATGCAGCTAACAGGACATCAAACTATGTGCGGCAAAAATTGATAGAACTGCAAGGGGAAATGGATGCATCCACTGTTATAGTTGGATAAATCACCTGAAATGAATAGATCCAGCAGGCAGAAAATCAGTAAGGACACAGTTGAACTCAACAATCACCTGGATATCATTGACAGGTATAGGTGACTTCATCCAATAACAGCTGATAAACATTCTTCTCAAGCTCACATGGACTATTCACCAGGGAGACCACATTCTAGGTCATAAAATACACCGTAACAAATGTAAACAAATAGAAATCATATAATACCTGCCCTCAGACCACAACTAAATTAAACATTAGCAACCCCCCTAAAAAATATATTTAAATACATTAATAAAAACAATACTTTTCAAGACCTCTGGTATGTGTGTATGCAATGAAGAAAACTATGCAATTTCTTTTTCAATATTTTCTCATTCTACATAATCACCCCTATTTTCACCATTCTGTGGAAGAACGGTGTGATAAAGAAATAAAGGGGCGATACCAGTCGGGACCCCTTCTTGTTTCAAGAGCTGTAACTTTCTGTTCTAATAAAACTATCCTCTGCTACAAACTTTAAAAAAAAAAAAGAAGAAGAAGAAGTCCTGCCGAGTGGTGCGTTGGTTAAGAGCTGGCTTGGGACACCAGAGGGCCCCGGTTTGGATCCCACATATGAGGGCCAGTGACACTGCCCTCTACAGCTAAGATGCTNTAGGCTGCAGCCCCTATTGCAGTGGGTTGCCATGGGCTACTGTGTGTAGCCAGCAGCCAGCGTGAGCGGCCAGCAGCCGCAGTGAGCGACCGTCCAGAAGCTGGCAACTGATCTGCCTCGCCCAGGAAGAGCACAATGATGGTGCCAACTTGAGCCAGTGAAGCAACATCCTCCACAACTAGATTGAAGAACAAAACGACAGAAACTTGTCTGTTCCCCTTTCCCTGATTCCCCAGCGCTGTTCCCATCCCCCATTTCCCCAATAAAAATCTTTAAAAAAATAAAAAACAAACAAATAAATCCCTCCAGATGGTCCCAGGCATAGGGCGGCCCCAAAATTTTGTGAGATTTACATCCAGGACCTCAACCGGGATCTTACAATACATAACAGGAAAACATCCTCTCATGCTTCTGGCAGGGGGAGTAGACAAGGAACCATTATGAAATACTCTCCAGCACTCTGTTCTTTAACAAGGGCTGCCCTCAGGTGAAACTAGTTAGCTAGAGCTTAACTTGCTAAGGTTTTATCAGAGCCTAACTGACCTGAGAGAAGAGAAATATCTAACTCCAGTCAGCTCTAGCCTTTCATGTGCAAGAAAGGAAATACTCAGCTTTTGCCCACTGTAGCATCCTATCCCACCAAAGTGGGGAAGAAAAAAAACTGAGAAACACTGGTAAAGACCAGAATCCAACCACATGAGCTCATTAAAAGGCTGATACCTAATTATAGGACTAAAGAATGCTTCCCCGCACCCCGCGCCTTACCAACACATTTCTAAAGGCTTATTTATAGCAGTTCCTTTTACCCCGTACATCGTGTCTATGAAGAAGAAATTACAAGCCATCATCAAAGTAAAAAACACAACCTGAAGAGACCGAGCAAGCATTAGAAACAGACATAACAGGAATGTTGGAATTCTCAGATCAAGAATTTAAAATAACCACGAATAATATTCTAAGAGTTCTAATACATTAACTAGATAGTATGCAAGAGCAGATGGATAATGTGAGCAGAGAGATAGAAATCTTAAGAACAAATAAAAAAACATCGTAGAGATCAAAAATACTGTACCAGAAATGAAGAAAGCTTTGATGGGCTTGTTAGTAGAGTGGACAGAGCTGAGGAAAGCATTTCTGAGTTGGAGGAAATTTCAGCAGAAACCTTCAAAACTGAAAAGCCTAGAGTACAAAGACAAAAAAAAAAAAAAAGGAAAACTAAAGAACAGAACAGAATAACCAAAGATTGAGGGACAACTACAAAAGGCATAACAAGCGTAATGTAATGGGAC
>NW_017732607.1:184377-202530 GCF_001890085.2 Hipposideros armiger
GCTGTTCCCATCCCCTCAATTCCCCAATAAAAAAATCTTTAAACAAAAAAAAAAAAAGAAAAGAAATAAAGGGGCAATTGCAGCCCTACCCTGCCTCATAATTCAAACACAAGAGAGTCATTGGATTTACTACAGTTTGTTTTGTTTCTTCTTTGTTTGTTTGCTTTCATTTCGAGTGTGCTCAGCTAAGAGAAAAGAATCAAATGCCTCTTAGTAACAACAATAAAACAAACTAATGCTTGGGTTGTCAGAAAAGACATGACACATTTTTGCAACAAAAAACAGAAAAAATACATTGTGACTTTTCCGACAACCCAATATATTCCAAAGTCAGTAAACTAAGCCAAATTTAAGAGGAATTATTTTGCTTAATCTGAGATTTTCTATCTGTCCTATGACAATATAAATCTCGCTTACTTTGTTGGGGGTGATCATTTCTCTGATGACATAGAAAGAAAGATGGAATTGGAGTTGAATCGTGCCCCAGCAGCCCCATGTGAGCAGAACTCAGCACTGATTGCCCTCCCTTCCAGGAACTGTCTAAATGTACAAGGAACACCTGAAAACTTGCAATGTTCCCCCTTTTGGGGGGGAGAGAAGCATGTCCTGAAAATGAGGTGCAGCTACTGATTGGAGAGACATGAAGAGGGACCCTGAAAAAGACGAGGGTGGACTGAACTGAACAGAGAGGTTGAAATAGAGAAGAGTGAGATCCTCTGAAAATGTCATTTCTGCAAAAGCCTCACCTTGTGAACTCAAGGGAATCAAGTAAAATACTCATTTGAACTTGATACCTTGTCAGTCTAGTTGCACTTGAACATTGCCCAGCCCTTTCGTGAGGAACTTTTTATCCTAATACTATAATTCCATGTTTTAAAAAGAGTAAGCTGATGATACAACAGTAACCTGAAGAAATAAAATGTAAAGATGGTCAGACTGGATAACAGCAGTAAGCTGTTTCCAGGAGATGCAACGGGAATATAAGGATACAGAAGTTTGAAAGGATGAGGATAAAATTTATATCCAGGTGAATCCCAATAAAACATAAAGCTACTGTGGTTATATTATGATAGAAAAAAGTTGGCTTTAAGGCAACTTAAGACAAGCAAAATCCTCACAACGTATTACTTTGACCTCTGCTTCTGACTCCTTTGACTTTTGAAGACTCTTGTGATTACAATGGACCGGCTTGAGTAATCTATCTCCACCTATCTATTGGACAAATCTATCAGATAAAAGATCTCTCTTGCTAGAGACATACAGTATCATTTCATAACATGAAAAGTAAAAGTCATGAAGAAAACATAACAACTTTTAAATGGTATACACTTAATATCAGCTCAAAAGAAATAAAATCAAACATTGATAGATATTAATAGAAAGCAGAGAAATGCCAAATTAGAGTAAAAGATTGAGTTAATATTAGATATTAGACTGAATAATTTCACTTTAAATTCATGAGCTATTCTCCTCTTCTTTCATTATGTATTAGCCATGAGGTTTTTTGGGGGGGATTTAAATTATAACTTTAAAGGCATAGATTAGATTATACTGAAGGCTGAAAGTTAATGAGTTAAACTTTTATCTCAAAAGATAGTAACAAACGAAAAATAAATAAAACTTTAAAAAGGAGGTGAAAAGCAGAATAATGGCTTTCCAAAGATGTCTCCATCCTAATCTCCATGATCTGTGAATATGTTAGGTTGCATAGCAGCAGGGAACTGACATTGCTGATGGAATTAAGGTGCCAACCAGCTGATTTTAAAATAGGAAGATTATCCTGTATTACCTGAGTTGGCCAAATGTATTCACAGGAGTCCTTAAATGTGAAAGAAAGAGGCAGGAACTGATGTCCAAGTAATGCCAATTACATTCACCATTCACCAAGTAACACTAATGCCAGTCACCATTACTGACTTTGAAGATGGAGGAAAGGTGCCACAAGTCAAGGATTGCGGACAAGCTCCAGAAGCTGGAAAAAGAAGGAAACAGATTGTTTCCTAGAGCCTCTGGAAAGTATCACAGCCTTGTGGACGCCTTGATTTTAGACCAGTGAGACCTGTGTCAGACTTCTCACCTGCAAAACTCTAAAATAATGTTGGTATTGTTCTAAGCCACTAAATCTGTGGCAATTTGTTGCAGCAATGATAGAAAACTAATAAAGAGGTAGAAAGAAAAGAATGATAAAGAACAGAACTGAAATCAATTAAATAAGAAACAAAAGTAAAATAAAAATAATCAAGAAATTTGGTTCTGAAAAGATGAAAAGAACTGAAAGTGTACAAAAAGACAATGTCAGGAATGAAAAGGGGAACATGAGAACAAATGATAGATATTAAAAATAATGAAGATTTTATGAATATATTTTGAAAATGTAAATGAAATGGGTAAATTATTAGAAAAATATAATTTGTCAAAATTCATTCAAGAAGGGATAAAAAACTTGAGTAATCTTTTAACTACTAAACAAAACCAATCAGCAGTGAAAACATCTTCCCTCCAAGAAGATCCAATGCAGGGTGCTTACCAGTGGGGTTCAAATACTCAAGAAAGGCATAATCCTAGTCTTACAGATCATCTTGCAAAGAACATAATACTTGACCAGAAATGTATTAATAAAAGGCAATCACAGACTAGTCTCACTTATGGACATAAATGCAAAAATCCAAAGAAAACTATTATAACATCAAATTTAGTAATAAATAAGTAATGAGGAACATGCACTCTGAACAAATTTAAGTCATTCATGAATTAAAAGTAGTGGAAATTGGTAAAGATGACTCTCAGTATGAACACTAAAAGAAACTTGATAAGAAAGTTGAGTAATGCATATAGTTTGATTAGTTTGATAACTATGGAATTAATTTTCCTTTATAGAAGATCCATATAAAAACAAGATATACTTAAACAAAAGTATGCATCCTTCACTTTCAAAATCAGCAGCAATTATTTTATACAATAAAAATAGTAGTTAAAATTTTAGCATTACAATAAAAATGAAAATATTTTCAATTCCCATGTTTGAGTCTATTTGAAAGTTCTTCACAAAGATTTTTCACAATGTGTAGATATATTTTCAGATAAGAAGCTCCCTCATTCCTTTAATTTTGTGTATTTTTAACTGTTACATTCATTACAATACATATTTTCATAAAAGATACAGGACTTAAGAATAATTTAAAAACTCAATCTAAAGGACAGTTTAAGCCCCAATTTTAGAAATAAAAATAATTGTTCTAAAATATTTCCTATGATTCTGAGTGCATCTTTATTAACCTTAAGACTACAATATTAGCATTAAAAAAAGAATCCTCCATGCTGATCTAAAGAAATGTCTGAAATCTGAAACCAGCAGAATGGTCACTTCTCAGAGAAAATACTATGGGAAGAATATATTTCCACACGAGGTGAAAACACTCTCCAAAAATATTATTCTAAACCCTAAACAATTCAGAACCTTTTGGTGGGTAAATAAGTTGTTAAGAAAGTGAAATACATATCATCAGTTCATTAGTACCAGCCCAGTGATCTAATAATCATCAGCTATTTAAGTGCTTGTTAGAAACCTACCATTTTGGTGCAGTGGGTTTATATCATAATTCATTAACTATCAACTGGGCTATGACTTTTAAAATAAATGTCACCATATGCAATTGCAATGAGGTCACCCTCAGTTGTGTGCTGACATTGGTGGTGGTTGTAATGGATACAGCGAGTAGAGACAACGGGTTTTTCCCACAGTCCATAAAAATGGTATTTTACCCATTTGTTGTTTTGTGTTTTTTTTTTTGCTAATTCACCTGATTAAAGTTAGAGGATTATTGAGTGGCATATAACAGAACAAACTCAGCTAGTCTCAAGAGGACAAAAATTTTGAGTGTGGTCTCATTTGAAATGGGACCTAGCCAACTGAGTTAGAGGATCCTCCAGTCCTATTTAAACCTTTGAACAACTGCAGCCCTGGTCAACATCTTGTCTAACCTCATGAAATGTATCAAGCCACAACTGCTCAGCTAAGATGCTTCCGAATACCTAGCCCACAAAACCTTTGAGAAAATCAAAATGTATTGCTTTAAGCAACTAAGTTTTGGATCATTTATTACACAGCAACATGTAATTAACACATTGTGCTCACCCTGGAAGCATTCTATTAAAGGAGATTCAACATGTTTAATTTAGTTGAGTCTCCTCATTTAATGCTGAGGACACTGAGGCCCAAATAAAGTTAATGACATAGAGTTCTCTAGAATCTCAGTTAAGTGCGTATCATCTTTGTAATTAGAAAAAAAAATCAATGTAATATTGTATAAACCATGGATAATTATTAGCAAGAATCACATTAACACATTTTGCACAGGCAGGCTCTTTTGTTGTCAATATATTTAATATTGTGTTGAGCAGTTTTCTGTGGAAGTTCTTAATGCATCAAGCAGGCACTTAGAAATGCAAACCATTAATGGAAGACTATAAAGACACACTGTTGATTTCTTCTCTTGGTTCAAATAAAACTTGTTAGAAAACAATGGTTTCTGTACCTTCTGAACATTTACAGAAATATAAATGTGACTAGAATAGACTACCAAATCAAGAACTCACAGTTAAAGTGATAAATAGCAGTGAGAGGAAGACTAAATTAGGCTCCTGGACCCAATTACAATGTATGTAGGGGACATGTGTGTGTGTGTGATGGGGCGGGGGATGGAGGGTGCCCAACACCAACTATAAGCAATGCTCCAGAGATCAGCTGGGTGTCCTACAATTCAACTCAACCCTGACGCTATCTACCCAGAGATAGGACCACATTCCATAGGATAAGGATTAAGGGTTCAGTCCTACAAGATTGCCTGGCACCCACTGCAGACACCATGTTCCTTCTTAGTAAATAAAAAATCTCATCTCTTTATCACATGTTGCTATACTATAAAGACATGCTTATAGTAAAAAACAAAACTGTTTTGTACCATAAACAGCTCCTGAAATCACATTTTCAGCATTACTTTAAGCATCAAGACAGTTTTCAATGAAATGCAAACACTAAATCATCACAAGCAATGTTATTGCTCCATCTTTCTTGGTGATTATTTATTTTTTTCTTAAATATTGGCAACATTATTAATTCAGTTTCCTAGACTATTCTATATTATGTGATATACATATTCTGGTTTACAGATAAATATGAACCTAAACTGAATCACCTCCACAAGATTTTGTTGTAATGTAGCTCTGCAGCCACAAGTGGAATTAAAATAACTTTCTGTACATTAGTTGAACTTAAAAGATGATTGATTACTTATGGACACTTATGTTCCTAGGTACTAGCTATTCTGTTGTTTGTTTTTACATGGATACTTTGCAGTAAAGATGATGTATTAATTAGCTTTATGAATAAGTGACAGATTTTTGTCATTAGAGAACATTACCTTAAGGAATGTTTTATTTGTTTGTTTTGAGAAGTTTACCAAATTAGGAAGCTCAACTTCCTACAATAGTGAAACAATTGCTCACTGTGTTGGAAAATATCTGTGTGAAAAACAAGATCAAACTGCTCTTGGTTTCAGAAAACATGATAAGCAAACACCTTTAGAATCTCAGGATTTTATGAGAAACCAATTTGAAATTTGAACAACAGATAGGACATCCATTATTCAAATTGCTATCACTACACACATATAAAATTTATTTGATGTAAACATAATTTCTGAAAGGTAGCTAAAAATTTCCCTTTACAAATAAAAAATGAAACTCAGTCCTCAGAGCTTTAGCATAGAGTGGGCTTACATTATTGCATTATCTGTGCTTTCCAAGTCTTGTGTATCAATTGGTAGAAAGAAAATGAATATGAATATCATTCCTTCTTGGTAAAACTATATTTAATAACGATATGATGTATAAAACTTCGACTGACAATACTGGAAATTCTGACCCACAGCAACAATATCCCAACACCTGAGGAAATCTGAATAGATCTTTGTTCTTTGCTGAAGGAGCCTAAATATCTATGTAATCAATACTATGCACCAAACTCTGAAGCAGAATGCAAAAACATCACAACCAATTAGCCAGAAACAACAACAACAACAACAACAACAACAACAAATCAGGTATCAAGTAATGAAGTGGATATAAGGCATGGGAGTTCATGAGTGTGAAAAAGGGCAAAGTTTGGTGAGAACATTAGATCAGAAATCTACACACAGAATGGCAGAAACTATTCTCCAGAATTTTTTTTTTTTTAAGATTTTTATTGGGGGATTGGGGGGATGGGAACAGTGCTGGGGAATTGAGGAAAGGGGAACAGACAAGTTGCTGTCGTTTTGTTCTTCAGTCTAGTTGTGGAGGACGTGGCTTCACTGGGCCAAGTTGGCACCATCATTGCGCTCTTCCCGGACGAGGCAGATCAGTTGCCGGCTTCTGGATGGCCGCTCACTGCGGCTGCTGGCCGCTCACTGCAGCTGCTGGCTACATACGGTAGCCCATGGCAACCCACTGCCACAGGGGCTGCAGCCTACGCCGTCGCTGGTGACCCATGGCAGCCCAGCTCCCGGCTGAGCTGTTGTTCAGCATCTTAGCTGTGTCACTGGCCCTCATATGTGGGATCCGAACCGGGGCCCTCTGGCATCCCAAGCCAGGTCTTAACCATCACGCCACTCGGCCGACCCCAGAATTTTTTTTTTTTAACCTTAAAAACACATTCATTTAAAATACCCGGAAATTGTCCTCAGACCACACAACAAATGGAGAAACATTCATTCAAGAAAATCTGCTAAATATCAGTAAGGACATTTGAGCCAAGACTCATTCACTCTCCCTGAACCAAAGGTACGGGGCATGAAGGAGCTAGCCTGGGTGCTCTACTCCAGGAAACACAGCCAAGAAGATGGGATTTTTCCCCCTCCCCAGATCCCAGTATGGGGCTATGGATTCAGTCTGGGAAAAAGCAACTGCCATTGGCACTGTTTTTCATTAGTAAAGAATAAAACAGGCACAAAATACCCTGTTGATGACAAGAGCTGAAAGCCAAGTTACTTAAGAAAAAAAAAAAAGCATACAATATAATGAGAAAATAAAGCTTAAAGAAATGATAGACTAGGTTGCCAAATGTCACAATTATCATAAAACCATATTCATTAAAATTATTTGAGAGTGGAAGAAAAATAGACAAGGCCTCTGTATAGACAGATAAAGAGTTAAAAAACAGATTCCAATACATGGAGATATGTATTGGTTGATATAGATAGTGCTTCAATTGAGAGGTTTGTTTGCTTCTTAATCACCAAGGAACAAAGGTTTACTAAACACCAGGAAACATAAAAGAAAATTTATACCAAAGATAGACAATTGGATTATAAAATTATGAACTCACATGTATCATAATTAGACACAATAAAAATAACCAATATTTTTTAACCCATAGACAACTATTATAAATACTTCATAGTATACACATAGATGAAGGAATGATATTGATAGAATAACAAATTGGTGAAATTTCTTTGAAGCACAATAAAGTAAACGTAAATTGTACAGCAAATTGAAAAGTGAACCTATTATTTGGCTTGAATATTCTACACCCCATAATTTTATCCTATACTGGATGCAAATATGTGAGAGGTAATTTAGTGTAGGTGTTAGAAAAATGCTGTTGCATCTAATTGCTTCTAATTCCAGCTCTGCCATTTACCATATAGGAGGTCTGACAATTAAGATTGCGAACTTGTTGCAACGATGTTGCTAACCTTTTTTGATATCAGAGGGATTATTCATTATGAATTTGTACCAACTGGACAGTTAACCAAGTTTGCTGTTTGGAAGCACTGAAAAGGCTGCGTGAACAACTTAGACAACCCGAACTTTTCGCCAACAATTCATGACTCTTGCATCACGACAATGCACCAGCTCACATGACACTGTCTGTGAGGGAGTTTTTAGCCAGTAAACAAATAACTGCATTGGAACACCCTCCTTGCTCATCTGATCTGGCCCCCAATGACTTCTTTCTTTACCCGAAGATAAAGGAAATATTGACAGGAAGACATTTTGATAACATTCAGGACATTGAGGGTGATACGACAACAGCTCTGATGGACATTTCAGAAAAGAGTTTCAAAATTGCTTTGAAGGGTGGACTAGGTGCTGGTGTCTGTGCATAGCTTCCCAAGGGGAGTACTTTGAAGGTGACCTGTAGTGATATTCAGCAATGAGGTAGGTAGCACTTTTCCTAGGATGAGTTCACAAACTTAATTGTCAGACCTTGTATGTAAACTTAGGAAAATTATTGAAGTTTTCTCTTCTTCATTTTCCCCATACACAAAATAGAAATAACAAAGAGGCCCCTTTCATAGGATTGAATGATCATTTAATTATATAATATATTTAATATCTCAGAAGAGTGTCTGGTATGGAGTTAGCGCTATACAAGTGCTTTAAAAGAGTGCAAAGAAATGTGTACAATGAGGGTAATTGTAGCATTGTTTTATCTAGAAAAAAATGAGAAAAACATGTTTTAAAAGTTAAATTCCATATGACTGTCAATAGGGGGTATTATGTACATTGTAGTAAAATGTAAAAGATATAAATATGTAAATAAATATTTATATCTGCTGCTATAAAGTGTCACCAACTATGCTTAAAATAAAAAATCAAGTTATGAAATAGACCATATAGTATGCTTCAATTTTTGAGAAAGAAAAATCTATCCATATATCACCTATGTTTTCTGTGCATACCAAACTTCTTGAGGAGCCACAAGAAAACGTTCCCAGTGTTTTTGGAGAGTAGGCCTGGGTATCTGGGTTATAAAATAGTTTTTGTTTTTATTATATACCCTTTGCCTTATTTGAACTTACTTTGTTTGTATAGATTCTTTTTTAATTAAAAAATACTCTAGGGCCGGCTGAGTGGCTCAGTTGGTTAAGAGCTCGCTCAAGAGTTTGAGCTCTGAGCAACAGCGGTTCGAGTCAGCCCGAGCTGAGCAGCCGTGAGCTGCCAACAGGTGGCAGGATGGCTCAGCTAAAAAAAAAAAAAAACTCTAAAATTAAAAATAAAATGACCCTGCGTTTCAACAAAAAAGAAGACACTTTTATGACCTATGTTCTTAATTGTTTTGCTAGTTCATATTGCTACTCATCCTATTGACTTATTAGCTGTTTTATAGATAATAGGATTATACAGCTAAGTTTTAATTGAGGTAAAATTCTTAAGAATATCCAGACAAAAATGTTGCTTATGAAATCCAGCACTAAAACATCCCTTTCCATACAAAGTGTGATCAAATATGGTAAATGTTTACATAAAAAAATTATTATAATAAAAAACACATTGCCATTAATCCCCCTCAAAATACTCCCCCTTGCTTTGAGCACACTTATCCCATTGTTCTTGTCACTTTCTGGAGCAGTTCTGGAAGTCCTCTTTCACGAGTGTCTTTAATTGTGCTGTTACGGCTTCTTAGATGTCCTGAATCATTTTGACTTTGGAGAAGAGCCAGAAGTCACATGGTGCCAGATCCGGTGAATAAGGTGGATGAGGACACACTGTCATGTTTTTATTTGACAGAAATTGTCATGTACCAGAAGCAATGTGTGACATGGAGCATTTTCATAATGGAGGATGAACTAAAGACACTCACAAAAGAGGACTTCCAGAACTGCTTCAGAAAGTAGCAAGAATGATGAAATAAGTGTGTTTGAAGCGAGGGAAAGTATTTTGAGGGGGATTAATGGCAGCGTGTCTTTTACTGTAATAATTTTTTTTATTTAAACATTCACTGTATTTTTTTTATTACACCTAGTATTCATTTAACCCTCTTTCCTTCTACCCATAGCCACGTAACTCCTTTTAGGCCCTTAAATATACTATCTTAAATATACTAAATATACTAACTGACATCAGGTTCTTTAGTGTTCTTTTTACTCTTTGAGATAACCTACTTCCAGCTACCAATAAACTCCAATGTATTCAGATATTAGCTCAAATATTACCTCTTACTAAATAATTATGTAAGTTTATCCACTTGTTATAGAAAATTATAATTTCATATTTCAGTGATATTCATAAACATGACTTCCCCCTAACTTACCTACTGAAAACAGAAATTGTACCACCTCATCATTCTGTCATCCACCTTCTAACACAATGTTTGACATGCAGTAGAGACTCAATTAAATGATTTTTAATAAATACTGTACATAGCCAGCTCTCCTCATCCCTGGGTTTGGCATCCAGGGATTCAACCCATTGCAGATTGAAAACAGTTATTTTCTATCTGGGATTAGGACTCTGTGGCTGCTGGGGGCTGACTTAAGTTATATGCAGGTTTTCTATTGTGTAGGGGTCAGCTACATTAATCCTTGTGTTCGTCAAAGGTAAACTGTATAAATTAATACTTTGTTTTTCCCTATACATACATATGATAAGGCTTAATTTAGAAATTAGATACAGTAAGAGATTAACAAGAATAATTAATAATAAATAGAATGATTATAGCAATATACTATAATAAAAGTTATGTGAGTGTGGTCTCTCCCTCTCTCAAAATATCTTTTTGTACTGTACTCCCTTTTCAATTAAAGGAAGCACTTGACAGCTTCTCTCTGGCATATCGGAATTGCCAACATCACTACTCTTTCGCTTTGGGATCATTATTAAGTAAAATAAGGGTTGCTTGAACACAAGCACTGGGATACAGAAATAGTCGATCTGATAACCAAGATAGTTAAGTGACTAAGGGGCGGGTAACATATACAGCATGAATACACTGGACAAAGGGGTGATTCACATCCCAGGCAGAATGGAGCACGATGGCACCAGATTTTATCACACTACTCAGAAGGGCATTTAATTTAAAGCTCATGAATTGTTAATTTCCGGAATATTCTATTCAGTATTTTTCAATCGTGGTTAAGCATGGGTAACTGAAACTGTGGGAAATGAAACCACAGATAGCAAAACCACAGATAAAGGAGTTAACTGTACATCAATCAATCACATTAGCTCTCACTTTGCTTCTGTATGATTATTTTCTTTTGCTTTCTAGTATACTTCTAGTACGCTATCACATTACTTAAAGCATCTTCTTACTTCACTATGGTGGAATTATACAATTTCTTTTTTGTAAATACACCTCCAAGTCCCTAGATAAAAAACATTTCACTTAACAAATAACTTGTAAAACTCAATATCTGAATGCCTTAAAAGTCAGATTTTGTTGTTTGCTACTTCCACTGCCTCTACCTTGCAATAGCTTATGGCTTATGTGTTTTTAAATGTAGGTTGTGAAGTCATATTTATCTGGACTTTATCTTTGGGAGTCATATGAAGCCGACGTTAAGGTTATGTTTCAAATTTACCTGGTGAATAATGACGTGAAGCAAATTTTATATTCTTATTAGGCGAATTTCTTCTGTGTTTCTTTTCATGTGTCTTATTTTCTTGAGTGTTTCTCTAGTTTGCCCATTTTTTTCTTTTCTTTTGATTTGTAGGAATTGTTAGAATTCTCTCCCTTTCCTACTCTCTCTCCCTATATATAAACATACACATCCATATATGGTTACAATGCAAATCCTTTCTCAAATATGTATATTTATTTTGTACTGATTATTTTAATGAAAAGTTTATACATATGAAATTCAATTATCAGTTTTTAATCTTTTATTATTAATATATGTTTACCTATCTAAAATCTCTTTATCACAATTATGAAGATATTCTCCAATGTTTTCTCAAAGAAACATGATGTCTACGTAAGTTTTTGTTCCATCTTGAGTTAACTTTTTGTATGTGGTATAATGTAGGGAGTGAAGTTTAATCTTTTTACCCATAGAATTATGCAGCTATTCTAGCATGCTTTGTTGAAGACTTCTTAATCCACTGAATTGTTCCAGTGCCTCTGTCAAATTCCATTATTTGATAAGCGTGATTTCTCTGTACTCTTTCTGACCATTGCCATATTGTTAATTTCACATTTAAAATGGAGTTAAACATAAAAGTAAAGATTTTTTTGAAGTAGCATCAGTTGTGCTTTTTAGCTAGTCATTCAAGTAACTTTTAGGGAGGCCAAATTAAACAATTACATGAACTTTCTGATATACCTGTGAAAGTACCAGCAGCAAAAACAATAAAATGTTATTTGAATATGATGTACATTTTTTGAAATCTGCATTTTTATATATTGATAACATGACTGAACCAATTTTATTATAGCATATTTTTAGAGATGCTGCCAATATTTGGCATAAAACCATCTAACTTTAAGCATCATTTTGATAGACACAAGAATTCCCTTTGAAAACACTTGAATTTTTCAAAGCAACGGTAAAATAAAACTTCTGGAAATTAAAGTACTGGGAATCACAAGTTGAAAATTACAAAAGTTGGAGACGCCTTATTTATAAACTTGCATTTGCTTATAAAGGCCCTAGCTCCTAAACGATTAGTCAGACATATATGAAATCTGTTCTTAAGAAAACAGTGAAGTTAGGATTCTGATCAAGGACAAGATAAGCAAAATAACTGATAGACTGACTCAGTGGCATATCACAGTTCACTGTAGATCTTGATTTATGGCCCATAGTTGTATAGATTTAAGTATTAATTGGGAGGCAATGAAGTCTATAAATTTGCCAATATAGTGAACCCAATTAATGATTAGGTGTTTGTCAGGTTTGAGTTTCTTAAATTTCAATGAACTATTTTGTTCCTCTAATCTTTAATAACAAGGGCAACTGGAGAAAAGTTTTTAAAATTCATTAATAACTTCATGATATATATATATATATATATATACACACACACACAGACATATCTATCTATATCTATCTCTATTATATATATATGTATATACATATGTTTATATATAGATATATCTATACAGCTGTATCTATAGATATATAGAGAAATAGATTAGAGAGACAACTGGAGAAAGCAAAATAATGTCAAAGTCAAAATGCTTTAATAGGAAGACATGCAATATTAACACAAGCTATTTAACTGTAATAAAGAAAAACCTACTCACTGTTATTACAGTAAAAAGTCCTTAACAACTGAAATATAAATGACAATTTAAGAAAATTAATTAGGTACTGTGTTACACCTGAACTCATTGCTTTCTTTTGGAAGTATCTTCACGTGGGCATTCAAGGAACTGGAAAACTTCAAGACTTTCTAAATATCATAATAAGTCCACAGAGTAAGCATGAATTGAAATTTTATTTACTCAGTTGACAACCAAATTTTTTTTCTTTTCTTTTTTTTTTCTACTGAGTTTATATTATATTCCCATTTGCAAGTCAAAATGAATATGTATTATCAAAACAGGAACATTTTCCTCAGGGTGAATTGGGTTCTTTCTATTATCGGATGAACATGGTTATAAAATCACCTGACAATTTACTGGATATATTTGAACATTATGAAGAGAAACTTAAAATATGATAAAACCTGTTTATAAGTATTTTTACACAATTAATGATAAAGGCAAATGGAGAAGGAATATATTTTCTACTATTCAGATGTAAATGCCAAATAACAGCATATAAAATGATGTGTGTGTGTGTGTGTGTGTGTGTGTGTGTGTGTGTGTGTGTTTGGAGATTACTTTAGAAGCTTTTAAAATAAAAGTCACCTATGAGAGTTGGGGCACTTTTTGTTAGTAAACTCAAATCTAAATATTCCCTTCTCATCTTAATTAACCAACATAAGATAACAATTTCTTTATTACTGACAAACCATAACAGTCAGATTAAATTATTTTTAAGTATGTTGCTTTGCAAATCACATTTTATTACTTTAAATTTGTTATTTTTTAACTAAAATTTTTATCCTAAGTATAGATTCAAGTGCAGTTGTGAGAAATAATAGAGAGATGGGCTGTGCCTTATCCAGTTTCCCTAATGGTACCATCTTGTAAAACGCTGGTACAATATCACAACCAGGATTCTGACATCAATACAGCCAAGTTATAGAACATTTCCATCACCACAAGGATCTCTTATATTGTCTTTTTATAGCCACAACCACTAGCCTCTCAATCCCACGCCCACATTAGTCCCTGGCACCCGCAAATATATTCCCCATTTCTATAGTAGTATTATTTCAAGAATGCTCTATAAATGGAATAATATCATATGTAAATTTTTATAACTGATTTTTTTTCATTCATAATAATTCTCTGGAAAATCATCGGGATAGATGTTGTGTGTTTCAATAGTTTAGCTTTTTTAATTGCTGAATCTTTTTCCATAGCATGGATGTGTCACCGATTGTTTACTAGTTTACCTGCCAAAGAACATCTGGATTACCATTTTAGAGCTATTATGAATAAAACTTCCACAAATATTTGTGTACAGGCTTTTGTATGAGCATAAATCTTTATTTCTCTGGGATAAATACCCAGGAAAATTGGGTAAATTGCTGGATTGTACGGTAGATACATATTGAGGGTTTTTTTTTGTTTGTTTGTTTGTTTGTAGAAACTGCTCCTCCTGATGGCCTGGTGAAACCTTTCTTGGAACTGTGTTACACTATGAGACTTTCTGTCTATTTTGTCTTCCTTCTCCTTTTTTCGCAGGTGTCAGACCTGCAACCTGATCTAAAGGATCTCCTGGCATTTTCTGTCCCCCTCCACTTTAACTTTCTAGAAGTTCCCCTGTAAGTCTCTTCACAACTAATCCTGTTTTGGCATCTACTTCTCAAAAGATACAACCCAACACAAATTCTCTTTCAAATAATTCTGTTTAGGTAAAAAAATAATCAGTGGACTAGAACATGTTAAATATTTTTTTAAAAAGTAAGAATTGTGAAGATTTAGAACAATATTATGGATATTATGAAGAAGCATCTTAACTTTAAGGAAAATTGATTTGGAACCCAGAAAGCCTTAGAGTAACACACTTTGTTTTATTTGCTTTCGTTATATTAATACCTCTAATAGAATTCTCAAATATTGGTGTAGTTTTAAATATGTCTCAAAACCTTTGAAGTCCTCCCATCAATAGGTAGAGTCAAATCCTTCTCCCCCTGAATATGGGGTAGCTTCAGTGACTTGATTTTTGATAGAGAGAATAAGGCAGAAGTGCCTTGGCCATAACAAAAAGCAATACCTCTTCTGCCTGGCTCTTTCTCTCTTGGGCTCTATGCTTTGGAAGCCCTGAGGCTACATGTAAGAAAGCCTGCCATTCTGATGCCACTATGCTGAAGAGACCATGTGGGGGATCACACAGAGATATAAAGAGAAATCCTGTAAGTTCCAGTTCCCGTAACCCCAGGTGTTGGAGTCTTCCCAGCCCAGGCATCAGACACTTGATTCCAGTTTCTGGCTTTCAAACTTCTCCAGCTGATGCCAAGTGCATCAGAAATAAGCAGTCTCAAGGCTGTCTGTATTCCTGGGCAAAGTAAATATTATTGTTTTAACCTATTAAGTTTTGGAGTGGTTTGTTATGCAACAAGAAATTTCTGGAATGATTAGATTTCTGGGTCTTGCTCTTTTATACTTTTATGTTGAAATAATTTGATCCCCTCTCCAGCCTCAAGTAGATTCGTAATTTCACTTATTTTTGGAATTATTCTAGTTTAAAGGTAAGAGGATCGATAACCTTAAGTTTGGGAAGCAACTGCATATAATCACTCCCCTCCCCAGATCCTCATTACATAATGTAATAAATGCATTTCTTTATGTAATATGCAAGCACTAAAATTAAAAGTAGTATGAGATAATAAATGTAGCCTGCAAAATGGACTAAAATTCACCAATTCATAGGAATGGATAACCCAGAACCCAGTTTCATGTTATATGATATTCAAGAAGCAGAATCTGGAATTACTGTATTTGGCCATGGATAGTGCACAATTCTTGGCCCAAATTTGTGAGGGAAAAATAAGAATGTGCATTATACATGGGTAGTACCAACTCCATATTATATAAATGTTTTGAATTCTTATATTTATGCTCATGAGTTAAAAGTGTAACTCTAGAAATCAATGATGATATCCATATGCAAAATAATACCCTAGAATATGATAATCGGTTTTCTTGAACTTATGATGAACATGCAATGATGAAGAGCTCTTGGCCTTCTGTGATGAGTAAATATTATAAATTTGTTACCGGTACATACAATTTCTTGTACCTTGTATCTGTTCTTGTGTTTTGTAATTATTTGTAATGCAAAACTTCTTGTACCATAGTATGTTAAAAAAATAAATGCTAACATTCTTTTATAATACAAAAAATAAGTACCTAAATGTAAACAAATAAAAATTTGAATTAAAAAATTTAAACAAGATTTTTTTTCCCCTGAAAGTTTGGGCCAAAAACAGGAGTGCATCATACACAGCAAAATATGGTAGCTATGCCTTTCAAACATACTGCAATCAATAATATGTGAAGAACTATATTATCTCAGTCGGAGACTGTATGGCTCAAACCTAAAGAAAATGCCAAACAGAACAGAGCACCATTATTGTATCAACCACACAATTATCAACCCTCTACAAACCTATCATCACAATATTTGCCTTTTCCAGCTTTTTGAGCAAAACACTGTTTAAGAGCAAACAAAGAGAAAAAAAAATATTAACACCACTCTGGGCAGCTTCAAATATATCTGATTTTCATTTTTCCTTTTGTAAAACCAATAACTACTATGTTTAAACAGGCCAAGTACTTAATAAATGTCAGCTTAACTAATTAAGTTTTTATCCCATACCTTTGAAATACTTCTTTACCTCTTCAAATAAAATAGTTTCACATCCATTTTTAAATATAATGATTGATTATTGAATATAACATAATGACACAAGGAAAGTGCAACAGAAATATAATTTGCTAACCTGTCACATTCCCATGAAATGAGATGAATATAGGTGCAATAAACTTAAATTTTAAAAAGTGTTTCATTTTCTGAGAGCTCCTTAGTGACAGAAGCGAAATTAAATAAAAATATTAATTCTCTCAACTCAGAAAACAGGATCATAAATTCCATTTCATATCCCATCCAAGTATTGCAAGTGATGCCTAAAAGTCAGCCCACCTACCCTACGGGCAAGAATTAATCTATGGAATGACATGCATATTGAAAATATGCAATAGTGAAAACGTCAAATTGACCTAGAGATTTAAGCTCTTAGTGAATTAGAACATGTCTTAATGCATCCTTAACTTAGGTTTTATCTAATAACTTGTAACACTATCTTCATTTTCTCTTATAAGCTTGAAGTGACAGAACTAATACTGAGATTTAAAGAAGGTTGTATTTGATATAACTGTGCTTACTTCTGAGGTCTCCACAAATTGGGTCTCCTTTCTTTTCTCTATTCTTTCTTATTCTTCATGTTCAGATAATAGGTCTGTGTACCTTCTTTTGACCCAATGGCTATGAAGTATACTTATTCTCAAAGAAATATTAAGATACAGAGACAACTGAGGAGTTAATAGGTGTCTTAATATAAATATGAGACCCAAGAAGAGAAATCAAGTAGAATTAGAAGATATTGAATGGAGGGTGTAGACATTAATTCAGGCCTTATATCCTAATAGAATAAGATAAAAGAGAAAGAAACCAGATCAGTTGGAGTCTGAAGCAGTGGGGAGAGAATTGCAGAAGCAATACTTGCAAAACAAGAAAGCTTCAAGTAAGGAGATCCCTTGGAAGAAATGAGGCTTGCATGAGACTTTGAATGAAAGCTCTGCCATTAATGAGCAGAGGGTAGACACATTCAAAGTTTACTGAATGTCCATTCAAAGTACTTGTTACATTGAAATTGAATTGGGTTGAGGTTGTAAGCCTGAAAATATGAGGAACCATTGCCCAGTCAATGGAGTGGGGTGACGAAGAAACTGAGTCAGATGATAAGTGTGAGCAATAATTCAGGAAACTTGACAACCAAGCCAACGAGGAGTTGAAGTGATTGATAAGAAGGAGATGTTATAGGCCTTGTCAGGTCTCAGTGTGATTTCTTCATGATGGATAGTTCTTAAATCTCAAAACCAGATAAATGACATATATATATATATATATATATATATATATATATATATATATATATATATATATATATTAGTGATTCTCCAAATAGAATGTCTCCCCAGAGACACTTAACACATTTGAGTTCTTGCCATGAGACCTGTGTGAGGAGTCAGAGGATTGGGTCAGATCC
>NW_017732607.1:205754-211480 GCF_001890085.2 Hipposideros armiger
GGTAATGTCTTTTTTTTAAACACAAAGAAATACATGATTTTGTTCATAGAAAATCCATTTCTCATGTCTTCACTAAAAAATTAGGTTGAAGGGATATTTCAAACTTACTGTTTTTGAGGATGTCAAATTATGATTTTTCCAGCTTTATTGAGGTAGAATGGATAATTAAAATGGTATATATTTAAGGTGTTCAACTTGGTGATTTGATGTCTATATACAATGTGAAATATGCACAATAAAGCTAACATATTTATGGCCTCAAATAATTCCCATTTTCTTTTTTTTTTAATTGTTGTGTTAATAAGACTTAAGATCTAATCTCTTAGTACATTTCAAGCATACCATACACTGTTGTCAACTATAGTCACCTTGCTGTACACCAATATATAGGGTGAGGTGAAAAGATCAAGTCAGGCTGGGGACTACAAGTAGGTGGACAAATGCAGCACAGGCACTGAGAAAGCCACCTCATATAACTAAGGCCCAGAAGCTGTGAAAGGGATGCAACATTAGCGAGTTTTGAATGCCAGTTTGATGAAAAATTTAGGAAGGTCAGGTGGAGGCTAAAGCATTTGCACTGACTCAGTATGAGGCATTTTTCAATGGAAGGATTTGAAGAAGGGAAATGCCTTGAATAAAGCTTTGCTCCGTCATTGCCTTGCTGTGGGGCAAGAAAAGTGTGGCTACCAGGGCACATCAAGATTTTCAAGAGCCCTCAGCACTTTTTGCTTCCTGGTCCCTTCATTTACATATAAAAACATTTTCTTAACCCTAATAGTTCATTTCTTTTTCCTTCTGATCTTAAAAGAAATTTCAATATTTTCAGTGAACCCTAAGGTATCATGAGCCCTAAGTATTGTGTTTCCTCTGCTCGACAGATAAACTAGCCTTATGCGATCCACAAAAGAAACTACACCATTTAGGGAACTGTGTAGTTAGAAGATAAAGGAATGATCCAGAATGGTGACACATTAATTAAAGTAAATGGGGCAAAGGGCAGACTTATATAAATCAATGCTCAGAAGGGATTAACGGGACACGCAAATTATTTGGAAATGAAAGTGAAAGATGAAAGTCAAAGATAATCTCTAGGGTTCCCTAAGAAATCCTAGGGAATGTTGTGCAATTGATGAAGTTTCCCATTTCCTTTGTCATCGTCTCCTCTGTCTTGTCCACAAACTTCCAGCATCTAATGTTCTTCAGCTGCCTCTGCCCTCTTTCCACACGGTCTCTGCTGACCTATCAAAGCACTTCAGAGTTCATCACTCTCTGCTTTGAAACATCACTTTCATTTGGCTTCCAGGACACCTCCTGGCCTGGATTTTAGCAGTCTTTCTAGAAATTCCTCTGGCTCTTTTGCTGATTCTCCTTCACCTCTCCCACTTTGAATGTGAGACTTCTTTTCTCTTCTGCATTACAGATCTATGCATATGGTGTTTCCACCTATAAAGGGATTCAATTCTATTTTGTGGCTTTAAATGGCATATACAAAAACCCAGACAATTAAGTTAATGAATATTACACTGTGTGCTTACACAGTGTAAAGTTTGCAAACTTAATTGTCTGACCTCATATGACAAATTTATATTTCCAGGCTGGGTTACTGCCTTAAACTTTACACCTGTATGTACAACTGCTCATGTGACATGCCTATTTGGACATAAAATAGGTGGCTCAAGCTTAACTTGTCCAAAACTAAAATCAGGATATCCCTTCACAATCTCTTCCAGAAGCTTTCCTCATATTATTTAGTGATAACCGCATTCTTTTAGTTGCTCAAGCAACAGTCTTGATGTCATCCTTGACTGCTGTCTTATCCCATTTCTAGCCCTTCAATAATCCTGTTAGATCTACCTTAAAAATATACTCAGATGCTGAGGGCTTCTTAACCCATCTGCCAACATGTTTTCTAGCTTGGATTACGTCATTAACTTGCTAAATATGCTCACGTTGAACTCTTTGATCCTTAAAACAACAGAGTGATTCTTTTAATATGAGATCATGACATTTCTAGTGTGTATCAGTGTAGTATGATTTCAAATCAGTAAACTTGTTCACTTGTTTACAACAAAAATTGAAGTTGATCTTAAGAGTAAAGCTGTCCTGATCTAAGAATAAAGTTGCTTTTGTAAGTAAAGTTGTGATATAAGCGTGAAATAAGCTGTGTCAAGATGTCATCTTCTTATCTGTTGTCCTTGATAAACACTCGGTAGCTCAACAGCTGAGGTGCACCTTTGGCGCTTATCGATAAGAACATATGAAGAAACACCAATGGCAAGCGGATATTTGGATTATAAATACCCAGAGTTTGCGAGGACCATCAGCGAGTATTCAGCTCAGTCACGGCTATCCTTTGCTGACCTAAATAGCTCTAAAACCTTCGGGGCAGGAGCTCATGCCCCAATAAAGGCAGTGGCAAGAGCCATGCAGCAGCCTTGCAAAGGAGAACATCTTGCCCATCAACACTGGTGCAGGCATTCCCTACCAACATGCTCTAGCAACAAAGGACTTTTACTTTTGCACTGGCAGCTGTACATCAACTCTTGGCTGGCCAAGCAGTCTCGCCCAAAGACCAACTGGTATAAAGGTACACCTGAATGAAATTTGGACTTCATTCCTTTCATCTCCCCTTGTCTGAAACGATAGTATAATTANTGTGAGGAGTCAGAGGATTGGGTCAGATCCTACATGGTATAATACAAGTATGCTCATTAGAAATGTCATTCCCTTACCATAAAGAATAAGGAAGATGTCATCTGGGAACTGCAAGACGCAGTCCCAAAGGGAAAAGTGTTTTAAGATGTATGTTATTCTTAGTTTAAATGCTCATGGACTCAGAGATCTGGCTGATAATTAAAATGGGAGTTTTGTGCAATATGTCAACTGCTTGGTTATACAAGGGCAGGAATCGCCCAAGGAGGTCCCCCAAACTATTTTATTCAGCAAGCCCCTAAGTTTGGCACCTTTTAAAATATCAACTGGCCTCCATTCCCCAAAGCAGCTATACTGCCTAGCTGTTATGGAATAGGTGGATGCTTTCTCAGTCTGAAATAGCACTGCTCTAGTTTGTACATGACACAAGGAGCTGTGACATGCTATTTTAGTCATGTCAGAACTCAGGTGGCACTTGGCTGACACCTATTGGAACAGTCACAAAGCTATTCATGCTCTGATGGCCTAAGTGGCAATTTGCTAAGGGTTCAGCCCCAACTCTGTTCCACTTACATTCGCCAGTGAGCCTTGTTTTCTTTATGCCACAGCCCTGTCTCTCTAAGCATCATGATGAGCAATGGATTTGTATTAGTTGGCATATAGTTGATATGATGAAGTGTAGTGTTCAAAGGGGCCAGGTAAATCTTAGAAAAACATGTTCATGCAAGAGATAGGCTTACCCTGGCTGATAATTTTACTTCCTTTTCAAACTGCTGAGACATTTAGCTGCATCTTGAAAGATCTCCCTCTTTAAGGCAGGAATAGTTCAAGAGGGCTTGGTCAACATTTCTGTTGGGATAAGCAATCAATGTTGCCAAAGGAATATGTCATTCATCCATTCATTCTTTCATTTAACAAGCTTCTGTATCAGAGTTCACAAACGAGTGGCCAATGCTTTGCATTTAGTCCCCAAACATATTCTTGTTCAACTATTAATTTTTAATTAAATGAGTCACCAAAATCCTTAAGTAGGAAAATTTCATGTAAGGAACTGGATTTTCAGGACCCTCAGAAATATCAGAAGATCTGGCGACAGGCTGCATTCCATTGCTGGAGTTCAGTGAAGGTCATCTGCTCCTGGCAGGCCCCTCTGAGCTCAAAGGTTTGCTCCATTTCCCTTCTCTTCCCAACCCCCCAACCCCCATTACATTTACATCAAGCACCTTTCAAATAAGTTTTCAACTATGTTATGTTTCTGACCTTAAACACATAGGCTTGAAAGAGTTTTGTGAGAAAATCCTACGCCTTTTAGGATGGGAAAATGCACTCTCTTTGCTGGAGAAAGAGCAGTATTATTCTACATGCCTGGGGTGTGGGTGAGAGTTACTGAGTAGACTAAGTTTCTTCTGATGATTCTGCCCTTGAAGGGGGAAGGGAAGAGTTTCATCAGTTTTGTTAAGTCCTTTTCATGAATTCCCAATCCAAAAGGATAAACTGCTGTCAGCAAGAATCCTATGTCCTCTAGTTCCCATTGAGTACCAGGAAGCAGATACAGACCCAAACTAGGCCAAGATTTTCTCTCCCAGGCATTCGGACATGGATTTTTCAAGCTCCCGAATGTCTGCATGTGACAAGAACGATAAACTCAACTTCTGGGAGGCAGCCATATTTTACAATATAGATCAAATAGCAAGAAAGACCGTCTCCAGAGAACTACAGCACCAATAGCAACAAATACAGTAGATTCTTAGAGGGAAACAGAATTGAGAAATAAAATCCTGAAGACTTTTGAGTTGCTAGCCACCTCTGTCCTACCCTTCCTTGGCTCCCAAGAGAGACCCATTTATAGTACTCTTAAAATAAAAGTGCTCCTTTTGCTCACCGAGCTTAATCTTCATTACTTGAAACCAATACCATCTAAAGTATTATACCGGAAAAAAAGGGAAAAAATTGTTACACCAAGGCCCTGACAGGTAAGACAATAATGGAGGCATTCTCACCATACATCAAACTGAAAGGGGAAGAAGAGGAATGCAAAGTCAGCTACTTACTTTAATTCTGTTTGTCTACAATCCCCTTGGTTTTCTTAAGTCAAACTACATTCTGCACTATGCATAATTCCAGTTTTAAGCATGCAGAATTATAAATCATTCTAGTTTTATTACTGCTATGTTATTGTGTTTTATTGTTTGTTTCTCCTAGTTTGAATGTTATCTCTTCTAAATTTAAATGTAGCAAGTTGAAGACATAAATTAATATTTATTTTACTGGGATTCCAGTAATAGATAAAATGACATTGAATGTTTCCAAGGTGGTTTTTAAAACCTCCCTCTGAGGAAGTAGTTTGAGACAGCCTCTTTTCATAAATGGGAAAAAAAAAAAAAGAAAAAAACAACTTTCTCATTAATGAATTATTTTGCATATGAAATCTACGCCATCCTGGTATGGGAACCATAAAGATTATTGAGATAGGAATAATGCAGTAAGCTGAAGTGATATTCAACTCCAGTGACTATTTATTTAAACCAGCCTTCAAATGTTTTAGTATAATGTATCAAGTGGGGCCATTTCTTAAAATTCATGGTATTTTTGTTTGTTTGTTAATCTCAGATAAATCTTACCTTTTTGCAACTCATTGTAGAAGTGGAAGGGATGGAGAGTAATTTAATTGATTTAAGAATAAATCAGCATGTTGTGTGTATAGAAAACACAAAAGGTAAATAAGCAGTTTGCAAAATGGTCTTCTTTTCACAATGTTTTAATGAAAGATGGTTTCCTATCAGGCCAGAACTCATAATGCCTAGAGGCAGGCAGAGTCAGAATCCTTGATCACATGCCTCTAGGTCATATTAAATTGGGAAGAACAGGTTAGTCATTTTCCTTTTTATTCAGGAATCACTGATGTTTGCAACATTTTATATATACAGAGGATGCCAACAAAATATGTACACATTCTAAGAAAGGAAAACCTGTATTAAAATTGCAATCTCAATATATACCAATAACAAAAGATGAAAACAAGTCATGTTTGACTTCTGCAATTATGAGAGATGCTCAAAGTGGTTACCATCAGC
>NW_017732607.1:214437-222112 GCF_001890085.2 Hipposideros armiger
TATCTTTAACCTAACTAAAATTTCAACCTCACCTCTTCACATCACAATTCCTGTGGTAGATGCATTTTAAGCTTCTGCAGAGCAAGACTGAGTCGATCTATTTCACTACTATAACTCCAGTCGAGGGGGTGGGGGAATGCCTGGCACATAACGCCTACTAAATAAATGTTCGTTAACTAACATATAAATGATATGCCCTTTCACTTTGCCCTTCCTACTTAGGAATTTGATTCACTCCTGTCCTCTCTGTCACCAATAAAGGTTGTATGACTTTTTCTATCCTATTTTCTCTGGATTCTGTCAGACAATTAACTAAGTCTGATAAATCAGTTTAAGAAAAATCATTAAGCATCTATTTAATATCACCTTCAAGAAAGGTTTAATTTTTATTTGAGGGGGATAATCTTATGAATAATCAACATGAATTTCTGAGATTAAGGTAGAGTCAGCTAAAGAAACAATATGGTAGGAAACACTCGTCATGTCTGAAATCCATAGCACATTGGCAGTTACCTATGTTACTCCAAGTGAAATGATCTCTGATGATCTCTTTGATTTATGGAGCATAGACAATAGGAAATAGGCTTGCTTCTTTGGAATTCTACAAGATAAGAGACAACTACAAATATCTGATTTCTCAAGAGTACTAAATTCTTCTAATAATTACCTGAGTAGAAAACAACATATTAAACAAATGGCCATTCTAATATTGGATCTGTTCTGTTCTTGAGAGCTACATTTTACCTGGAAACTAATAGTTCACCCATGCTTAATATAACAACAATATGGGAAAATGCCAATAAGCATTTTTTTAAATTCTATTGCAGGTGATAAGCCTCCTTTGTGATTTATTTATTTTTGTAAGATGTTACAAGGAGATTCCAATCTTATGTTATTTCTACTAAAGGAAGCTAATTTTGCTCTGGTTGTGTGTGTGTGTGTGTGTGTGTGTGTGTGTGTGTGTGTGTGTGTGCGTATGCGCATGCTAAATGGGGTTGGAGAACAGGGTTTCATTTGCTTCTATACAGCAAGAATTGACAGAAGAAGCTCTCAACATACTCGTAAGTTGGTTGAATTAAATTGTAGGTTTATGCATTTATGTCTTCTCACTTATACATGTGTTAACATGAATACACAAATCCTTCTTCAAAGTAGGTAAGATATAAATCATGGATAATTGTGTATATAAATACAATAGTAGAGTGTTTGCCCTCATCAGCCTATGGGTTTGGCTGAAATCAGAACTTTTGGGCCCACCTGAGGTTCCCATCAGTCTTTCTCAGTGTTCTGGAAGGCTTTCTAATTGTCTCTCAAGAGCTCATGTCTCTCTTGTTCCCCTCCTCCATCCACTCCAGTTGATGTCCACAAGTAGTAAAGCACTCTGGCTACCTGTTCTCACTGTGCAAGCCTGATGTCCCTCAAGTTTCCTTGCAGATGCAAACTTTAAAAGCAGTATTTCTCAGAGGGGATGGTTCATCGTTTTGAAATTTTGTGGAGACATTTTTTCTTCTTACCACAATGATTAGGAGATATAATTTGCATATAGTGGCAGGTGCCTTGAATTTTAGATAGCCTACAATTCAAGGGACAAACATAACAATGAATTTTTGCATCCTGTATGAATTCAAATGTCCCAATGGCCATTCATGTAAGTGAAACCCCTACTTCCAATGAGCTAAACCTAAAACCTAAGTGTATGTTACATGTGAATAAAAACTATTACATTCACAGTGATAAGTCTGAGCATCTGAATATTTTATCATGTGCTCTAGTATATTTACACCTGAGTATTTACATACTTAAATACATATTAATGTAACATATCTTATTTTTTTCTTTATATTACAATTAAGGAATTATATGTATTTGCAAACATGGATTTTAGTTAAGGGTCTCAAACACAGTTTCCCAAAATATTTGTTGTGTAAAGGAGATGTTGGGTTTTACATAGTTGAGAGCCTCTGCACTAGAGTGACGTCACACAATAAATAGTGTATTGAAACAGTAATATGTTCTGTAGATAATGGAAAATAATTTTTTCCTCTCCTTTCTGTGGCCAAGAAAAGATTTTCATCCATGGAGCAACCCTTTTGGCTGTGATCTGCATCCTCTCTCTTGTGAGTCAAATGGGGTCAGGTGACCAATATTTGAAAAATGATATGATACTGAGCTTCTTATCTCAGTTTTTCACTATATTTTAGTCAAAATCAGATTTATGATTACCTTTAAATAGAAAACAGATACTCTCTTAAAAACCATCTTTGTTTGCTATTAAGTAGTCAGGTATATTTAAATCTCAACTTGGCTCAAGCTACATGTATAAAAGAATTCCTATTTGATTATTTAAATCTCTGATTTTCTATCTTATTGGAGAAGTAGCTAGAAGTTACCTATTCCATTTTTAGGGGGTGAAAACTCTTTGGAGCAAAATAAATATTTTAAGAAACTAAGATGAGTAAAAAAGCCTCTTGAGTTTCATTTACAAGGGCCGTCCTGAAATGAAGAAAGTTCTGTCAATCATGAATGGCAAATTGGTATTGCAATTAGTCTTTAGTGTTAAGAAATGTATGCACAGGCCCCCAAATATAATCTTCTGGCCTACAATATATTATTTTGTTTGTTCTAGAAATGATGAGGCAGATAAGGTCTATTTCAGAGACTACATAATAATAGGTAACCTAAATAAACCTACTTTGGTGACATGAGAAAATACATTGTGAATAGCTATTGTGCCAATGTCTGGGCGGTAGCAGACAGAAAAAAACCCATTCAGGTCTGTATTCCAGGATCTTTTCCACCTAAATAAGAGATCTCTGTGCTGTTAGGATGCTGCTTAATGAACCCCAAGAATATGTGGAATTTTAATGATCCAATTACCTAATGAGGCAACTTCCCCTGTTTCTATGCTTGAAGACACAAAAGGAGGGGGCATTTCTGGTACACATACATGCTTTTTACATCTAAAAAATAAGTTCATCTTCTTAAGTTCACAGAAAAAATTAAGTCAAGCTAATATTTGCAATACACAGGGTGAAGATAGATTATATATATATATATACATATATATATATATACACACACACACATATACATAAATACATATATAGAGGGGGGAAATGGGGCATTATATACACTAGAATGAAAATATAATCATAAATTTATATATATTCTAGTATATTTTAGTAAATTATTATAGAAATTTTTTATTCCAGCCAAGATATAATAACAGGCTGTGGATGTGTCCTCCTAAACAAACAAATGTGGACAAAATATGTAAAACATCAGTTTTCAACTCACTGGATATGGGGAAAATGAGGCAAGTGATCCCTGAAAGATAAGAAACAAACAAGCTGGATCCCAGGATTGCCCCCAATTTACTGCCTGGAGAAAGTTTTTAAGCTGCATCCAGGAAAGAGGAATGCAGGCAGTGCCTGGTGGAATTCCTTAGCTGAGGAGATGCAATAAGTGTCTGAGGAAGACAAATACTAGAGATAAGAATGCTGCACAGAGATCTGCATCATGTCCGCCTTTAGTATTCAGCTCCGCACTAGTCAAGACGTGCATGTAGAACCTACCTGAATTTTGTTGTTGTCTCTGCTGCTGTTGTTGTTGTAACAGTGTTTTGTGTTCACACAAGAGCAAACTAATTATCTCCAGACTATGCTCTGCTCTCACCTAACAAACTTGAAAACCAAGACTCAAAAGTATCAAACTGTTTCCAAGTAACTTAAATGCATCTAGAAAAATGCTCAAGAATATTTATAGTGATACAAAAATGCCCATATTATACAAAAAAGTGGAATTCATAATATTTGCCATTTAATAAAAAATAATCAAATCAAACAGAAAAAAACAAGCAGGAAGATGTGGTCCACAATGAGGAGAAAAATCCATTCCTCAAGACCAATTCAGAAATGTCATGACTCTTAAATCAGTAGACGATGGCACTAAGCAGTTGTAGCTCATTTCCAGTCAACATGGCATTGGAGTAGGTAAACCGCTGTGCTCACCTCCTCACAGGACCTCATCAGTTATAACTAAAGCACAGAACGATTATTGAGAATCGCCTGAAGTCTACCTGAATCGAAGTCCTACAACTATGGACATACAGAAGAAGCCAACTTGAGGCTGATAAGAGGGGCAGAGACGCAGAACGGGATGGTCTGACACCCATGTGTGACCATTCACAATCAGGAGGGATTTGTTGGCTATGGAGGTCCCCTCCCTAAGGAGCAAGGAGTACCAGCCCCTCCCCAGCCCAGAGTTTCAGTGCTGGGGAGAAGAGCCTCCATAATGTCTGGCTGTGAAAACCAGCGGAGATTGTGGCTGAGTGAGAAGGAGGGCAGCTGCACTCCTGCATGCTCCTCTTAAAGGGACCATGCATGAACTTACTTGCTGATGGACTCACTCACTCTTACTCTGAGCTCCAGCACTGGGGCAACAGCTGGAAAGGCACCAGGGACATACGGGGAGGAACTGAATTGTCTAAATTCAGGATGAGGACTGAAGGGGCAGCTATCTCCAGGGCAGAGGAGCTGGCAAAATCCATTGTTTCTTTGCTGAGCCCTCCCGCTCCTGGCATGCAGATGGAAGCACACGCCAATCTGAGTCCCCATCAAACTGGCTATCACCTTTCATCTGCACCACCCTACTGATTCCCTGAGACCATGCTCCACCCAACTTTTAGGCACACCCAAACCACTTCCAGTGGCTTTTCCATATAAATGGCCTGCCTTGTCTCATGTTTCAGATATTCCTAAAATCTCTCAAAGGTTCACAAAACCCAAACAAGCAACATCTGGTTTCTGTATGTTCTATACCTCTGGCTGAGCAGAGCTAAGCCTGGAGTACAGCTGGCCTTGGTTCATAGCTTGGCCTCTCAAGGCACCTCCAAGCACAGCACAGGTGTTGTCCATTTCTGGATCGCTTTGTGGCTCAGGCCAGGTGCCCCTGGGCAGGGCACAGACTGTGGCTCAACTTGACCTGTCGCAGGGTCACCTCCCAAGGGGTCCTGGAGCTGGCAGCCCCAGTGGCCAGCTAAAGACTGGGAGAGACCATCACCCAACCACCTCCAAGGATGATGTACCCAAAGGAAAGACTGGGAAGGCAACAGAGCCCCACTAAAGTGAATTCTGCTATGTAGGGTCAGCCACTGCACAACAGTTCCTCCACTGTAGTCACAGTCAATATCTACAAACAATCAGCCTGAGGGTCAGTTTCTCCCAGTGACATACAAACAGCAATCAAGTCTCAACCTTAACAGGAGGGCACATAAAACCCACTCAAGGGACACAGCTAGAGCATCCAGCTATGGTGACAAAGAAGACTGCATCACTGGGACCCATAGGACACCTACTACATAAGGCCACTCCACTAAGACTGGGAGGCATAGCAGCCCTACATAAAAACAAACACAGGGAGGCAGCCAAAATAGGAAGACAGAGAATCATGTCCCAAATGAAAGAACAGGACAAAGCTCCAGAAAAAGAATTAAACAAAATGGAGACAAGCAATCTACTAGATACAGAATTCGAAACACCAGTTATAAGTATGTTCAATGATCTCAGGAAGAATTTCAACAAAGATAATGGAAAGATAAAAATGGAGATAGAAAACATAAAAAAGAATCAGTCAGAAATAAAGATTACAATAACTGAAATGAAAAATATATTAGAGGGAATCAACAGATTAGAGAAAGCAAATAATCAAATCAGCAATTTAAAAGATAAGGTAGCAGAAAACACCCAATCAGAACAGCAAAAAGAAAAAAAAATCCAAAATAATGAGGAGAGTTTAAGGGGCCTCTGTGACAACATCAAGCATACCAACATTCACATCATAGGGACACCAGAAGGAGAATAGAGAAAGCAAGGGATTGAAAAACTATTTGAAGAAATAATGATTGAAAGCTTCCCTAACCTGGCAAACGAATGTATATCCAAGCCCAGGAAGCGCAGAGAGTCCCAAAGATGAACCCAAAGGGGCCCAAACCAAGGCACATCATAATTAAAATATCAAAGGTTACAGACAAAGAGAGAATCTTAAAAGCAGCAAGACAACAGCAGTTAGTTATCTACAAGGGAGCTCCCATAAGACTGTGAGCTGATTTCTCAACAGAAACCTTGCAGGCCAGAAGGGATTGGCATGAAATATTGAAAGTGATGAAAAGCAAGGACTTACAACCAAGATTACTCTTCCCAGCAAGCTATTATTTAGAATTGAAGGACAGATAAAGAGCTTCCCAGACAAGAAAAAGCTAAAAGAGTTCCTCACCCCCAAGCAGTATTACAAGGAATGTTAGAGGAACTTAAGACAGAAAAAAAAATCAAAATATGAATAATAAAATGGCAATAACTACATACCTATCAACAATTACTTTCAATGTAAATGGATTAAGTGCTCCAATCAAAAGATAGGGTGGCTGAATGGATAAAAAGAATGTCCTTACATAAGCTCCCTACAAGAAGCTCACCAGATCAAAAGACACACACACAGACTAAAAGTAAAGGAACGGGGAAAACATATTTCATGAAAATAGAATCAAGCAAACAAAAAGAAACCTAACACACAAAATAGACTTTAAAACAAAGGCTATAACAAGTGACAAAGAAGGACCTAATAACCCACTTCTGGGTTATCATCTGAAGAAACCTAAAATGCTACTTCCAGGGAACATCCATATGTTCATTACAACATGGTTTACAATGGCCAAGATGTGAAGGCAGCCTGGGTGTCCACTGATGGATGAATGGATAAAGAGGAGGTGGTACACATATACAATGGAATATCATTCAGCCATGGAGAAGAATGGATTCTCACTATCTGTGGCAGCATGGATGGACCTGGAGGGTATTGTACTAAATGAAGTATGTCAGAGAGCAAAAGACAGATGCAATGTGATTTCACTTATACGTGGAATCTGAAGAACAAAATAAACAAACAAACAAAACAGAAGCAAATTAATAGACACAGAGAACATTTTGATGGTTGCCAGGCAGGAGGAGGGTTGGGAATGGGTGAAAAAGTGGAAGGGATTAAGAAGTACAAATTGGCAGTTACAAAACAGTCATGTGGATGTAAGTAAAGCATAGGGAATATAGTCAGTGATACGGTAACAGCTATGTATAGTGTCAGGTAAGTACTGGACGAGTCAGGGGATCACTTTTTAAACTACATAAATGTCTAAGCGCTGTGCTGTACACCTGAAATTAATATAAAATTTGAGCCTTATAAAAATAAGGTTCAAATTTCCAGATATAAAACAAATAAGTTATGAGGGTGTAATGTACAGCATGGGGAATATAATCAATAATATTGTGATAGCATGGTATAGTGTTAGATGGTTGCTGGACTTATGGTAATCACTTTTTTAGGTATATAAATGTTGAATAACTATAGTGTGCACTTTCAACTAATATAATATTGTATGTTAACTATATTTTAATAAAAATCTTTTAAAAACCGTTATACCTGTATTCCATATGTTCAATATGTTCTACATTGAAGTCTATATTTTAAAAAAAATAGAGGGCCGGCCGAGTGGCACGTTGGTTAAGAACTGGTTTGGGACACCAGAGGGCCCCAGTTTGGATCCCACATATGAGGGCCAGTGACACTGCCCTCCACAGCTAAGATGCTGAACAACAGCTCAACCTGGAGCTGGGCTGCTGCAAGT
>NW_017732607.1:222987-229885 GCF_001890085.2 Hipposideros armiger
GTCCCTAATTGCTCTGTCAGGAAAAGTGGGGGAGTAATCAGTAATAATTTTGAAATACACCTAGAGTCTTTTCCATAGTAAAGGACCACTTTCCAGGGGAAAAGACTTTGTCAGAATCGTATCCCAACTAAGTGGAACAGAACTCTCCTTACTTCAGCCTCTTCCAACCTTCCTGTCACATGTACTGGAAATGAACAAACAAAAAACCCATAGTAAACAGTGTTCAAAACAATTTTTATTTGGGATACTAGAGCTAGAAAACTGAATAGAGGGCTTATAGGGAAACTATACAGGCAAACCTCGTTTTATTGCTCTTCGCTTTATTGTGCATCACACACATTAAATTTTTTTACAAAGTGAAGGTTAAACCCTTCACCAGCAAAAAGATTATGATGCACTTTATTGTGATACTTGCTTTATTGTGTCTCACAATGAACTCACAATATCTCCAAGGTATGACTATATACCACTAAAGAAACCATCACAAAGTTCACAAACTAGAGATGCAGAACAAGAAAGAAAAACTACAGAGCAACAGCTTTCATGAATATAGATATAAAAATCCTCGACACAAAATTAACAAATCCAATTAAATAATTTATACAGAATTACTCACCGTGAACAAGAGGGATTTACTCTAGATATGCAAGATAGGTTTAACATTAAAAATCAGTTGATGTAATCCACTATCACAAGATAAATACAGGTTTTTTGTTTGTTTTGGGTTTTTTTAGAAATCATATGATCATACAGTTAATGTACAATAAGCATTTGACAAAAGCCAGACCTACTCATGATAATAATTCTCAACAAACTAGGAATAGCAGGAACTTCCTCAATTTGTTCAAGAACATACACACAAAAGAAAACCCCAAAACAAAACAAACAAAAACCACAGCTAACACTTCTTAAGGCAAAAAAATCCTTTCTCAATACTCCTATTTAACACCATACTGGAGATCCTAATTAATTCAATTAGCCAGGGGAAAAAAAATAAAGGTACTGTATATAGTTTGAAAAGAAATAAATAAAACCCTTGTTATTTAAAGATGACTTGATTGTGTAGAAAACTCTAACAAATTTATGAATAAAAAAACTCCTAGAATTAATATGCAACTATAACAAAATCAAAGGATCCAAGCTCAACATACAAAAGTCAATTGTTTTCTTATAAACCAAAAATGAACAATAAAATTTTAAGTTAAAAATACCATATATAATAGTAACAATAATTGACTACTTAGGTAAAATGTAACAAAGCTGACAAACTTTTAGTTAGACTGACAGAATAAAAAGGAAGTTTGAGCTTACCGGAGCAGAGAATCGTGAGTAGGAACTGCCTCAGGAACCAGCGCTGGTACAGGAAAATATGAACTGTAATTGACAAATTACTGGAGGCCCAGCATAGACAAGTTTGAGAGTTAAAAACTCCACAGGGACCAGTCATGGGAGGGGAACCCACAATATTGAGATTTACCTCCAAAAGCTTGAACAAGAGCCTTAGTAAAGAGAGAAAAGTCCCCTTGTGTTTTCAGCAGGAAGAGAGGAATAGTCGCCATTTTGAAAAACACCAGAACACTCTGTTCTTAAGGCCTGACCTCAGGGGAAACTAGTTAACCATACAGTCACTGTAATTACATTAACCTGTTGAGGTATTAGCAGAGCCTAACTAACAGGGAAAGGGAAACACTCACCCCCAGCTGAATCTAATCTTTCATGTGGAAGCAGGAAAATCCCCAACTCAATCTTACCCTAGCCATTCTGTTCCACCTGAGTGGAGAAGAAAAAGAGAAACAGTTGTGAAGGTCACAACCCAGAGACACAGGCTCACTGAAAGGCTGAGGCCTAATCACAGGACCATAGAACAGTTACTAGCCCCCACTCCTTGCCATCAAATTCCTAAAGGTCCATTAGAGCAGTTTCTTTTAGCTAAGTCATGATGTCTGACTATCAACAAAAAATTACAAGGCATACCAAAAGGCAAAATACACAGTTTGAAGAGACATAGCAAGTATTACAACCAGACATGGCAGGGATGTTGGAATTATCAGACTGGGAACTTAAAATAACTGTGATTGATATGCTAAGGGCTCTAATGGATAAAGCAGACAGCATGCAGGAACAGATGGGCAGTGTAAGCCTAGAGATGGAAGTCCTAAGAAAGAACCAAAAAGAAAGGCTAGAGCACAAATACACTGTAACAGAAATGAAGACTGCCTTTGATGGTCTTGTTAGTAAACTGGACAAGGCTGAGGAAAGAACTTCTGAGCTTGAGAAAATTTCAAAAGGAAACCTCAAAACTGAAAAAAAGCAGAGACCAAAGATTGAAAAAAAAAAGAAAAGAACAGAATATCCAAGGACTGTGGGACAACTACAAATGGTGTAACATATGCAACATAATGGGTACACCAGAAGGAAAAAAAAAAGAGAGGAAAGGGCCAGAATAAATATTTGACACAATAGTATGAGTGAGAATTTCCTCTAAATCAGTGTCAAGTCACCAAAAAGCAACACAAAACAAAACAAATAAACAAAAAAAAAAAAACCAAAAATAGATCCAGGAGGCTCAGAGGATACCAAGCAGGATAATGCTACCCACTAAACTACAGCTGAGCATATCATTTTCAAACTACAGAAAATCAAAGATAAAGAAAAAAAAATCCTGAAAGAAGCCAGAGGAAGAAAACTTGTTACCTATAGAACAGAAAACCACACTGACTTCTCAGAAGTCATGCAAGCAAAAAAGGAGAGAAGTGAAGTGTTGAAAGAGAAAAGAAAGACCAACCTAGAAATCTACACCCTGAAAAGTTATCCTTCAAAACTGTAAATGAAATGAAGATTTTTTTCAGACAAACAAAAACTGAAGGAATTTGCTGCCAGTAGACCTTCCTTGATAGAAATGTTTAAAAAAAAAAAAAGTAGAGAGAAGGAAAATTATATCGTTCAGAAATCAGATCTACATAAAGAAAAGGAGAGAACATTAGTCATTAAGGGAACTAAGTTCCAAATTTAAACTACAATGAGACACCACTATACACCTGTTAGAATTACTAAAATTAAAAACAAAACAAAACAAACAAACAAAACGGCCACACTGACTGACAAGGACATGGATCAACTGGAACACTCACACACTGCTGACGGTAAGGTAAATTGGTACAACCACTTTGTAAAACATTTTGGCAGCTTCTTAAAAAGTTACACATACATTTGTCATAGGATCCAGCCATTGTACTTCTAAGCTTTTAAGGAAGATAAATGAAAACAAACGTTCACACACAGAGTTTCCATAAAGACTCATAGCAGCTTTATCTGTAAGAGACACTGAAAATCATCTAAGTGTTCATCAACATAGGAATGGAAAAGCAAATTATGATATATACATACAATGGAATGATACTCAGAAAAGGAAAAAAAAGAGGATGGTAACTGTTGATACAAACAACAACATGTATGAATCTTAAAATAACTGTGGTGAATGAAGGAAGCTAGATGCCAGCTTCTGTGGAGGGGAGCGGAGCGGGGAAGGAGGGATGGGGTATCAAGGGGCGTGAGGAAACTTTTCAGGGTTACAAATGCATTTGTTTTATTGGTTTGTATGATGGTTTCCTGGGCATATAAATATGTCAAACTATTCAAATTGCATTTTAAAAATATGTATAGTTTACTGTATGTCAATTAAAACTCAATAAAGTTCTTTAAAAATAAGCTTAACTGAAAGCCATCAGAAGGGAAAAGAAACGCGACTAATCCAATTGAAACTTGAAAAGGAATCAAAAGGGAGAAAATAAAAAACACTGTAAATAAAAATTAAAACTATCAAAATAAGTACAATTGTATTAGTAATCTCAGTAAGTGGTTTAAATTCAAAAGTTAGAAAATACTCATATAGGAAAACAAAAGAGAGTTATATTTTGTCATTCAAAATATACCTAAACTATAATGGTAGAGAAATATTGAAAGGAAAAGATCTGAAAAATGATACACCCTGCAAATATTAACCTCAACAGCAACAAAAGTCTAGTGTAGCATTGTTTATTGTGGCAAAAGAGTCTTTATGGCAAAGAAGTAATTTTAGGAATTAAGAATCATTAATAATGTAAAACAAAAGTATCTCAATTCCACACGTTTATACATCACATTATCTTTAAATAAATATCGGTTAAAACAATCAAGCTGAAAACCTTCTGAGATCATCTGCAGCTTCCCATGTTTTATGTCCAATGTAGCAAATCAGGATTGCTCAATTTCGTGTCCAACATTTTGTAATTTCCAAGTACTGCCTTAATGGTTCTAAAGCCCGTAGATATTTAAGAACCTGATGTCCCTAGATAAGCCATTCTCTGAATTCATTCCAGAGTCTCAGGAGAGAGGTAAGTAGAATGATATAGAGAGTGGTATTTCATATACCAGAACTATCTGTTGGGGTTATTAAAACACAGATTACTGGGCCTCACCCCCATGACGTTCTAACTTAGTAAATCTGACTTGAGGCCTGATAATGTGCATTTCTGATTACTTCTGAAGAGATCTTGATGCTATGGGCCAAAGGCTTCTATTTCAAGAAGCACTAATATAAAGAGATATTAAGTTCATGGCAATATTTAGAGAGATACCACTCTCCTGACCTTGCATTACAGGGCAATGATACTGAAAGTTCTTAGGAAAGATCTATATTACAAAAGTAAAATTTGCTTTCATTACTAAGATTCTGCTGATTTCTTTTTGTTTCTACCCTCAATTAATGTTTGTCTTGGTGTCATTGTTCAGGTATAACTCCTGACCCCTCACTTCTGATGACAGTCCCAATCCTAGTGATTCTACTTCTATTAGAACCTTGTAATTCATGTGGTCTTCTCAAGTTTCATCCCACCTACTCAGAATCTCTCAGCGGAATACTGGAATATCTTCTGAGTGATCTCTCACCTTCAGTTTTTCCTGATTCCTACACAATTTATTTTATAAGCCTACATGATATTTTTGAAGCATGGCTTGAAGTTATTTCACTTCTTTCTTCAAAAAGGTTTCTTCTGTGCAGTTGGATATTTTATACGCAATGTAAAGTAACTATGAAAATCCTTAACATGACATTAATTTATTCACTTAATAAATAGTCAATAATTGCCTAATATGTGCAAGGCTCTGTGCTAGGCTCTGGCGTTGACTTGTTAAAAAATATAAAATCTGGTCCTTCCCTCATTAAGACAGGCTCTAATGGAGAAGGCAGGTCATAAGTAGAAGAGTCATTAACTGGGAAGCTCAGTATCTTCCATTACATAGCCTAAATTCTCTATAGATATAAATTTCTTCTTACATTTCTGCATACTTCATATGAGTCACATTGTGTTATTCCCTCTCCCCTAAAAATGTCTAATTATTTCTTGTCTTTGTAGTTTTACCACCATCTGGTGGTATGTATACTTTTCCTCTATTTGCCCCATTTGAGATCTCACTTATTTTTTAAGATCCACTTCAAAAGCCTTCCTTTATTCCCCAAGTCAGAATTGATTGCTCCATCTTCTGCACTCCTACAACATATCGAATTGCAATTTGTATAGTGACTTACTTATCAGTCACTCCCACTAGAGGCATCCTGGGGGAGGGCCGAAGCTGTGCCTGCCACTGCCAGCACAGCATCTTGTGCAGAGCATAAATTTAAATCATGCTTGTTAAGTAAATGAAAAATGTCACTTAAATTTATTTTGTCTGGCCTTGCAGACAAAATAGCAGTAATCATATGTTTTTCGCTTTTTAACCCATTGCTACAGAGGCTTAGAGATAAGGAAAAATAAGACTTTATGTTCCCAAAATAAGTTAAAGTGAAGAACTAAGGTCCCAAAACTATACTTTTCTTAATTATCCATTAATCAAAATTAATCAAAATTGCAAGTGGTAGCTATTTCTGATTTTTAGTGGTACTTCTATGTATAGCACTTCTTTAATGAATTTGAATTATATTTAAATGTATCTATTACTAGATCATATCTGCAACTAAATTGGGTTTTATTTTTCTGTAATACTTCAGTCATCTAGGCTCAAAATTTCAGCATCTTAACCAATGACTCAATATCCTATCATTTTAGAAGAAACCCCAAAAGCTTCGTCAATCAAACTTCTGTAGTCAAAATCAATGGAAAGGAACTACAATTGTGAGGCAGGATGATACTAGAAACAGCCTGATGATTTTACAAAATGACAAGGAGTTAGCTAAATGTTCAGCTTTATCTGTGTTTTATTAAATAGGGCAATTTGAAAATCCATTAGTGTATTGAACATGTTCATTTCAGGGCCTGCCATGACCAAAGCTGTTTCTAGGTAAAAGGGTTTTGTTCCCAGTCCTCATTAGGAAGTAGTGTTGGACAACCTTGTTGTGTGTTTGTAACCTCATTAAGGTGCAGCTTATTGGGCAAGGGCAACTTATCTATACACGATCATAGAGCAAAATGCTCTAAACAAGAAGGAAAAACATAGTTATTGACTGAACCAATCAGGAGTCTAAAAGGAGAGGCACTGGAGGCCGGCCGAGTGGCTCATTGGTTAAGAGTTGGCTTGGAAGTGACAGCTCTGAGCAGCAGGGCCGCTGGTTCAGATCCCACATAGGCCATTGATGCTGCGCCCTCTACAGCTAAGATGGTGAACAACAGCTCGACCTGGAGCTGGGCTGCCATGAGTCACCCAGCGATGGTGTAGGCTGCAGCCCCTGCTGCAGTGGGCTGCCATGAGTTACCATGAGTGGCTGGCAGCCAGCGTGAGCTGCCCTGAGCTGCTGTGAGTGGCCGTCCGGTGGCAGGCGAGCAACTGCCTCAGCCAGGAAGAGCGCAATGATCATAATACCAACATGGGCCAGTGAAGCAACGTCCTCCACAACTAGACTGAAGAACAAAAGGACAGCAACTTG
>NW_017732607.1:233101-237829 GCF_001890085.2 Hipposideros armiger
TCTGCCTTGCCTGGGAAGAGCGCAATGATGGTGCCAACTTGGGCCAGTGAAGCAATGTCCTCCACAATTAGACTGAAGAACAAAGGACAGCAACTTGTCTGTTCCCCTTCCCCAATTCCCCAGCGCTGTTCCCATCTCCCAATTCCCTAATAAAAACCTTTAAAAAAAAAAAGATCTTTGAGGAAATTAAGTCTGATTTTTTTATTTGATTGATAAAAGTTACTATATTGGAATACTGTCTATTTTTATTTTTTATATTTCCTGGAAATTCTGGGAACCATTATATATGATCTTAGTATATATGATTTTATAATTTTGGAAAAAGTATAATTTCGATGAAATTCAGACCACCTGTATCAACTGTGTAGTGGCTACCGGTGGTCTTCTGTCCGGGTACTCTTACATCCCTCTTGCTATTTCTTTGAGTCTTGCCTCCAACTTCCATGTAAATTTGCTTCTCAAGGCTGCACTGTAACCCTTCTTTACAATATCGTCCTTTATTTGTCTATTGGAACTACTTTTCCACAAAGGGCCTGGGAGTTTACCTCATCCTAGCATGTAAGTGCCAAAGTATGAAAATTCAGCTTCTTTGTTTCAAGTAGGGCTATCTTCTGCAGCACAATTTGAACTCCAGAGCACCCCTTGGGAACAGCTGAGACTGGGGCTTTGAAATCTTACACTGATTTGGCTTCTTTTCCTTCTTGCCCTGTTTTCTCCATTTACTTTCTAATTTTTCATAGAAGTGCTTCTATAATAAGCACTTGCATAAGAATCCTCATCTCAGGGTCTGTGTCTGAAGAATCTGAGTTAAGGCCAAATGTAGACACCTGCAATAAAGAAAATGATGCATAACGTAGCTTTTTTTATTTCTGATGTATCATGACATTCATTTATCAGAATAACAAGCTACTATCTCTTGATTACAGGGGTTAATGGAGGAAAAGTTCACCAAACCTTGAATCTGTAACATTGGAAATGCATAGAAGTGTCACAGGAGTTTTAGTTATTAATAAACTTTTATAGTTTTATTCAAGGTAGCATCTCTCTGGAGCAAAAGTTTCATTTGGGTTTTAGAAGTGAAAGATGGACTGTAATTAATACATTTTTATTTTTTGCTGTGCTGTGGATATTTTAATTGGTGTCCGGATGTTTGTTTTTCCTCTAGCTAGCATTTTATATACAGATATTTGCATTTCATAATATGCATGTATAAATTATTTATATACCATAAATTCAGTAAAATACATACAATATGAATATAATCAAATATAGCTTGGAAACACCCAATGTATGTGTCTATGTGAGGAAGGATCAATAATTATGAAGTACTCTTTCTGTTGGACTTTTATAGTCAAAGTATATTCCAGGGGAGATTTGAGTGAAACAGAACAGAATTTATTTCATGTCCAACCAATTTAATTTTTCTACAATAAACTCAGGGCTCAAACTGTGACCGTCTTCTTGTTTATCACTTAAGGTAATATAAATTAATTTTGCCTCATTCTTAAATATGCTTATTTAGGAGCAAAAGTATTCTATACTGGTTAATCTAAAACTCCAGACGATTGAAAAAATTTTAGCTAAGAGCACAAATGACTAACAACTGCTATGTTGGTATTGTCTTTCAACATAAAGAAAAACTTTGTGCAAGTGTATCAGGACACTTAGGATGTTTTTAGAAACATCTTTCACCTAAGAAAAATGTATTAGTTAGTGGAAAAGATGTTATAAGGCTACAAAACATGAATTCCATCTCCACTATCTCCTGTGGATGCCCTGCCAGCCTTTCCCCTGCCCTGGCACATACCACCTGCTTTTGGATATCACACCATCTGCTACATCCAATGGCCAACCAAGGAAAAGGAAACTAANAAAAAAAGGAGAAGCACTGGGAGTTAACCTGAAATAAGCTTCAAGACACAGAAGACAGCTGACAAGAGGGACATGGCTGAGCCACATTAATAATAGAACAGAAGTGTAAAAACCAATCCTGTTACTGGATTCCTAAAACTTAAGACCTCCCAATCCTAATGTGAAAATTTTTTGTAAGTTAGGTTTGTTGAGGTATAATTTATATATGGTAAAATTCACTCTTCTTCCGTGTACAGTTCTATGGATTTTGACAGATGTGTACTATCACGTCACCATCACCACAGTCAGAGTAGAATATTTTCATCACCCCCAGAACATTTTCTTGTTTATCTAACTGCTTTACTAGTTTTACTGAGAAACCCTCTTAATTTCCATGAAGTAGGGCTAAATTGAGCCAAAGAAGTCAGACCCCCAAAAAATACACACTGTGTGGTTTTATTTATCTATGTTATCTATATGGTATATATAGATATACTGTAGCTATATTATATTTGTTTGTATTTATCCATGTATCTATGATGTTGGAAATCAGAATTTCTTTGCTCTTGGGGACATGGGTTGAGGCTAATGATTGGAATGGGACCTGAGTGGAGCTTATGGGATATTGGTAATGATATCCTGTTTTGATATGGGTGCTGGTAGACACATATATTAATTACACACAAATTTCTTGATTACTATGATTGTGACTTTTTCAATTTTCCATATATAGGTTATACTTTAGTAGACATTATCTACCTCCCCTGGGTGCGGGGGGAGAGGGAAATACTTCTAAAAATTGCCACAATGTCTCTGAGTAAAAGTCAAAATCCTTATAACATGCTAAAAGACTGTATATGATTTGTCCCCTTTTGGCACTCTACTCTCTTTATCCATTCTTTTCCAGCCATATTTGCCTCTTTGCCATTCCAAGCACTCACAGGACATGCTTCTTCCTCAGGCCTTAGTACTAGTTGCTGTCTTATTTGGAACAATTTTCAGCTGTAGCTCCCTCACATTCTTCAAGTCTTTGTTCAAGTAAAACCTCCATAAGATCTATCCTGACAATTTTTTTTTTTGTAGAGAAATTACTCTTCACTACTGAAATGGAGGGAGCCATATGTTCTATAGCATACATGGGGAAGTTAGACATTCAGCTTTTTAACATAATTGAGGTTTCTGTTAGTCACCAAGTGGGGATATTGAATAACCAATTATATTCACAAATCTGGAGTTCAAGAGAAATCAATAAGAATATACACATTTTGGAATTGAGGACCTATAGGCATATTTAAATCTTCGGAATCATGGTGTTAATGGAGAGAGGAAGTATATGTGTAGAGAGAGAAGAGAAAAGAAAGAACTGAACATGGTGGCAAACCAACTTCAAGAGGCTAAGGAGATGGGGGGAGGGGGAGGGGTGGGGAAGTTAAGAGAGGAGACTGAGAAGGATACACTAGTGAGGTAGGGAGCCAAACCAAACTATTGTGTTGTCCTGGAAACCAAGGTAATAACAGGCAACAGTTTGAAAAGAACTGTCTTGGGAAACCATGACTATATGGTCATAATATATTACACATAAGTCAAGTTACACAAGGACTGAGGATTGACCATTAGATTTAGCAATGGGAAGACTATGGTGGAAATGCAGATAAATGCAAAGTGGGAAGTTGGGGAATGTAGTGGATTGACAATTGTCCCCCCAAAATTCAGGTCCACCTGGAACCTCAGAATGTGACTTATTTGGAAATAGGGTCTTTGCAAATATAATTAGTTAGGATCAAGATGAAATCATACTGGATTAGAGTGGACTTAAATCCGAGAGAGAGAGAGAGTGAGAGAGAGAGAGAAGGTGGTCATGTGAAGATGGAGGAAGAGGTTGGAATGATGCTACTGAAAGTCAAGTAACGCTTAGGGCCACCAGAAGCTGAAGGAAGCAAGTAAGGTTCTCCCCTTAAACTTTCAGAGGAAGCATGGCCCTACTAACGACTTAATACCAAACTTCTAATCTCAAGAACTGTGAAAGAAAGAACTCTGTTGTTTGAAGCCACCCAGTGTTTTGGTACTTTGTTATGACAGCCCTACAAAACTAATACAGGGGATAAAAAACATACTGCAAACGAGTTTAAGAAAGAACAGGAGGAGAGAGATTAGAGGTGGATGGTATAGAATAGTGCTCCTCAAATTGCCTTATAAGCCACCTGTGTTGAAGGATAGCTTTTTATTTTCTGATCTGTTGCAGCACAATGTTTCCATAAAATACAATAAACAAATTACAGTGAAATAAAATGAAAGACCCAGGACATACAAAACATAGTCCTATTTTTAATGTCATTTGATTAAACTGATATATAAAATTATTCTACAAAGACTTGCTCTGTTTCTAAATGCTTTCTTTAATTGCTCTTTATCTCTTCCCAGAGTGGTACTCACAGTTCAGAAACTGGAATGGGTCCACATTGATAGGTCAGTCAGTAAAGGAATATGCACCATCAGGCAAGTTAAGAAAGTTCCAGAAAGTCTATTTTATTGAGAGAGTCTATTGGGCTGAGCAAAGATGGCTACAGCCCTGGCTGCACATCTAAAGGAGACTTGCAGCCCTGAGGGAGCGGGTGAGAAGGGTTACATAGGGGCACTGCTGACAGGGTAGCATTGCTTGAACAGAAAATGCTGACTGCCTGTAAACCAGCAGATGTTTTGTGGTGTTTTCTGGTATCGCAAGTTTGGCTCTGTCTGCAGGTGCAGGCCAACAGACATGTTGTCTTCTTGCAGACATGGTTATGTCTGTAAGTCAAGGTCTCTGAGACCTAACATCCAGAGACCTAACATTAAGTCAAGGTCTCTAACATTCAGAGACCTAACACACATGTTATATAC
>NW_017732607.1:240014-242517 GCF_001890085.2 Hipposideros armiger
TTTGAAGGAATGCAATAATAACCTAACTAAAATTTCACAAATTCTACTTTGTGAAATTTGTGTGTGTAGAAAACTCTTGAGTAGCCAATTATGCTAGGTTAGTGAGAGAATTCCAAGACGGGATGGGAACTCAAAAGTCCATTGAGCCTTACCCTTTTTCTTCAGGGCATAAAGATTCCAAGAGAGATCACAGCTCATATGCTTTGCAGGCTATGGAAAGTCACATTAATAAAAGAAAAAACAAAGGTTCTGTGCTAAGTCACCTCAAAATGCATTGACATAACGTTAGTATAGGTATCAGCTTAAAAAGAAAAAAAAATTGTGTGAAAGGTATTTGACTCTGGTAGGTAATTTATAAAATGTCAAGCATTTCAGCAATAAAGTTATATTACAGCCAAGAACTGAAGAATAAATATGTCCTAATTTCTACTAACCCATCATTATCTATTTCCCAACCCTAACCTGACCCAAAAAGAATCAAGTTCACGAGACTACCAATGTTAAAATCTAGAAATCTGACATTTAGATATTCCGTAATAATCAGGTTGTTTTTAGTATGTACAGAATACAGAGTTAGAAATATTGTCAAATTGACATTAGCCCTATAATTTGTGTGAACATCTTGATAAGATAGTTATAAGTGTGCCAGGGCTCACAAAATGGCAACAAATGTTGGAAGAATGTAACGGTTACATTGAAGTGTATGAGCTTTTGTTGTTGCTATTGGTGTTATTTGCCTTTTTGTCTTTGTTTTGTGCTGAAATAATCACACACATTAGAAGACTCAAACTCTCTGTAGTCGTTTTAGCTGCCTGATCCCCTAAGGCCTTCATCAGTGTAATGAACAAGAGCGGACTTCCGCTAAGTCTGAATAGCACTTCTTTTGCCATTCTCAGTGAGGTGCTATAGCCCTTTAGCCCCTTCTAACTGTTCTTGGCAACTGGTCTGTCTGACAACAGATAGAAGTGTCCATTCCTGAGGATTCATTGCTGAGCCAGGTAAGCCTGAGGCTTGTGCCCAGACATTCCTGGGTATTTTAATCAGAACTAGGTCCAAGACTTCTCTGAACTTCTGTTTATTCCATTCCCTTGGGGTTTTGATAATAACTTTGATCTAAGAACCACAATTACAAATCTGTTTTCCTAGAATTGTCAAGTCACAATTTTTTTTTTAATTCAGAAGCTAATGCTAGGTGAGAAAGAAATAAGCTTTTTCTGACTGACCCAGGAAACATCATACCTCCCTGACACGAGCTGAGGTAAATGTGGTTATCTCCTCCCTGCCTAAAAGAAAGCAACGATCTTTAAAGTTCAGCAAGTTATACATCAGTTTTCTAAAAACCAGATTTTATTGGGGGCAAATAACTCAACAGAGAAATGTCAAAACTGAAAACCAGTGCTGCCCTGATAAACCTCTTTTTTTAAAAAAATGGCCATTGTGATGGAGGGAATGATTGGTTAGAGAGATTCCGAGAAAGAAGTGGGGTAAGCTGGTTCTATTGTCTGAAAGGGTGTGATCTGCACTGTTTACCTCAGTGCCACAGAGGAGTGAGTCTCTTGGAAGTCTGAAGGTTCCTTAGAAAAATGAGACTATCCTTTGCCAATTCAGGGGGTAAATCCTTTTGAATTTGTTTTGGCTTCCCAAGCAAGTATTGGGTTGTTGGAAGAGTCATGATGTATTTTTTCTATGTTTTTCGTTGCAAAAATGCACCATGACTTTTATGACAACCCAATATATGTTTTTCTTTCCTAGATTTAACTCACTTTCTTTGATACCTTTATTTTTATGTTAAGAAGAAAGAAGTCCATCCAGCCCATTAACAGATCCCATATAAGTTTTGAATAAAAACATAAACTGTAAAGGACCTAATTCAGAGCCTCAGTAGTTACAAATCAAAACTACACCAGCTTGGGTTGTGAAGGTAGCTAATATTTCTACATCTATTATGTTATTAATCTTTCCACTTCTGCCACATCAGCTTGTCATGATTTGTATCATTACACTCATTTCCCATCCTTAGTCTAGTCTTCATGGTTTCAACTTGGTGAAATATAAAAACTACAGGATTACAATATTAAAAATATTTTGCACATTTGCACATTGAAGAAGGAAGGTATCAAATAATACTTTGATTAGTGAGAGCTTACCTTTAGTCCTAAATGACATTTCACTGGACTTTTAGTGTTCATAATGGGCGATTTGGGGTTTGCGCAGCACTCTGTGGTATTGCCAAGATAGTTATTTTACATTCATAAGGTTTTTACGTGAACACTTAGGATCTCACTTTGTAGACTCACATTGTAGGTAAACCCAAAGGTATGCCAGCCCCATGGTGGAGTAGGCTAGTAAGGAAGAAGAAAGGGATCAGAACTGAGGCTAGGGAAAATTGGTTGTAGTCCTTGGCTTCTGAAGAGAAAATTTAGTTGCACAAATTAAAATGTCCAGAGGGCAAGTAATTTTCACCTTACCCAGTGTTAGTATTTAATATTGTGGGCGGAATAAA
>NW_017732607.1:244357-247156 GCF_001890085.2 Hipposideros armiger
GCACCCCACCCAATCCATTTTCCTCACAACAGTCAGAATGGTTTTGATGTATATAAGTCAAGTCATATCACTTTTTATATAAAGCCTTCTGATTGTTTCTTGAGGCCCTCTGAAAATAGTTGTAAGGTCTTATTCTCACACATGATGTCTTCCCTGACCTAGCTTCTGCCTCCCTCTCCAATCTGATTGCCATCACTCTCCTCCAGGATTATCATGCGTCAGCCAAATGACCTTTTCAGCACCAATAAAAGGCCAAAGGTCCATCTGCGTGGAGCTCTTTTTCACCAGCTGTTAGCATGGCTTACCCATTTACCTCCAGTTTTCAGCTCAAATGCCAATTTCCAAAAAAAAAGTCCTACACTTTTCCAGTCCGGTTACTCTGTCTCATATCAACCTAGCATTTCATGTTTTTATCACAGTCAAATGCATTTCCTTTTTCCCTCTGTGTCTCATACCACTAAAATATAGTATCAATGATATTAGCTCTCATCCAACTACCCCAACGCCATTTCCTAGAGTAGTGATGGAAGGAATACAATGAATAAATGAAATATTACATATTTTATTACCAGTTTTTGCTTAAGTGAAGAGATTTATCTTGATACTTATTCCTCCTTAAATTTCCAATTTTTCCATGTAGGCAACTCATCTTGTTTGACATCTTTTTCCTCTTCGATCCAAATGTACTATGAATTAATGTTTGTTTAATATTAATGGCAATGGCAATAATAGTTATGACTTCTAGAGCAAATGCTATATGTCAGGCACTGCCTGGTCACTTTACATATGCTAACTTATTTAATTCTTATTGCAACCTACGAAGGTATGTGCCACTATTAGCCCCATTTTATAGGCGAGAAAGCTGAGGTACAGATGCGTTACTGTAGATGGTTTCACAGAGTTTAAAGCTAGGAAGTTGTTGTGTATAGTCCATATGGTTAAATATAATTTTTACTCTTTTGGGTTGGATGCCCCCTCAACTTTATCTAGCAAAGTCACAGAAATTGCATCTACTAGATCCCTTTACTGTAAAGAATTTAGGAAAATCCAGATTGTACGAAAGGAACTACACACAGAATCCAGGGTAGGTATATGAGATGAATGAATTTTGCAGTTTTCCTGAAATGTGCACTCAGATTCTTCTTTTGTGATAGTTAGAGTCACTCGAGAGATTCAATAAAAATATGGTTTTGTGTCAGGCAATGGGGTGTAGCAAATTCTCTTCTTCTGATGTTATGATACTACAGATAGAGTAAAATAAAAAGAGATGGAGAATGGCAACTTTCTCCATTGGACCATAAATATAAATATATGCCATGCTTATAGAAAGGACCAAGGCTCTTTTTGTGTCCAGCGACATTACATATTCTTTTAGGGTCAACATTATCACAGTTACCTAAAATTATTCCCAGGAATTTGGGTGTCATCAGTTTAACAATAATTCGCATCATTATCATACAGAACTGTGAAGAACAAAGGGATAGCCAGGAGCACTCAGCCCCATTTCTGGCCTTCATTTAACTACTAAGATTTTTTTTTGTGCCTGTAACTCAATAAGAAGCATCTTACAATGAGACCTTGAATTTCTCTAAGTATGAATTACATAGGCAATGAAGCCTGAAACATATAGGGTCTAAAAAAATGATGCAGAATAAAAGTGAAAACAAAACAAAAACCTGAAGTGGTGACCAAATTCTCATTTCCAGCTTTCACTCTTGATAATGCCGCCATAGTGACATATTTCAGGTTGCAATGGCCACACGATAAAGAAGGCTTTAGGAAAATGTTGCAATGAAGTAATTACAGCTTCTATAATGCACCATCAATACACACTCCTTCGTTGTACCATCACTCTGGCTCCCTTCATCACATTAATTCACAGGCATGCCGGCCACTGGTAGCACGCACCGCACTTGAAAGGGGCGAAGATAAGAATAGCAATTTTGGTAACAAAAGCAAGAGCTTTCAGATGAAGACAACTGGGTCTAAAGTGAAAGGAGGTAATCATCTAGATGCCATTTAAACATTTTAAACAGCAGGGCATCTGCAAATATCTGGCTAACAGTGGATTTTTTTTTTTTTAATGTCAAAGAACCATCACTTTTGAACAGGGTTAACAGGACGGGAGAGATGTAATAAGAGAAAGGTCCCTTGGTCTGCTGCCTCCAAAAGTTCTGCCTGGTGAACTGAAATTGTAGAAACACTCAGCCTGCTTTATGAATGTGGCAAAACCATTTACTTGGTCCAATTCACCACAGCTTCTCAGGTTTCTGTACTGGTTTTGGTAGATTCCAATGGCATTGATTTTACACAGGCAATTGGACCTGCAGGAGGGGACTCTGCCTTAATCCCTGAAGATACCACTGGTTCACCCTAACAGAATAGTAAAACAGAGAGAATAATAGTGCAATGGGAAGTGGTAGAGTGTACTTCATAGGGTTGTTAGGTGGGCAAAATGTGTTAATACACATAAGACATTTAGAACCGTTTCTGGCCTATATGAAATGCTATGTATGTGTTAACTATTAGCACTACCTCATTCTTATATCTCAATTGATCTGTCAAAAAACTAAGTGTAAAAATCCTCATTAGTAACGTATGACATTTCTGCTAATGCTGGATAAGGGCCAAGTATAGGAGAAACTGCAGTTTGGGCCTAATGACATCACATAACACAGATACAAGCAGATCTATTGGAAAGCCTACATGACACACCATCTTTGGGACACACACTATTCGTTTCTGAAACGTCCTGAAAGTCAAACAATGGATAGACGTGCACCGGAAGCATGAACAGCA
>NW_017732607.1:255445-260488 GCF_001890085.2 Hipposideros armiger
AAAAATCAAAATAAGAATATTTTATGGCACATGAAAATGATGTAATATTCAAAGTTTAGAATCTGGTAATAAAATTTTATCTGAATATAGCCAGTCCATATGTTCACATATTATTTGTTGCTGCTTTCAAGGCTACCACACCAGCATTGAATAGATGTGACAGAAACTGTATGGACCACAGATCTGAAAACGTTTATGAACTGACCTATTAACAGAAAAAGTTTGTTGACCTCTGACTTAGAGACTCAGGTTATTTATGATATTCTTCCCCATTCTCCTCTAAAACAACTTCTTCAGTTATTCTAAGTTTTTTTTTTTCTGCTCAATTAGTGTCATCTAATTCTTAGGAGACCTGCACTAGAGTACATCAATCTTTCAGAAAGCTGACTCTCAAATCTGTAGTCAATTATTCAGCAAATATTCATTTATTCAATAAATGTTTGTGAAATATTTAAACCTAGACTACGTATACTAAGTAATAAAATCTCGTGACCCTGAGTTTAATGAAACCATAAAGTTGTGTAGTTTTTTCTTTATCAATGTTGTCAAACATGGTGCCTGCCATGTCGCATGTGTTTCTTTAAATGGTTACATGAATGAACAACTGTGTGATTTCTGTCCCTAAATAACACACAGTCCAATAGAAGAGACAAGCACATGAACACACAGACTCACTCTGAGGTCCATGAAAAAGTATAAATAACTTTCCTATAATAGAAGAATGATGTTGCAGAAGGGTAGCTTCAGAAAGGGATGGTGAAGAGCAGGATATGGATATCTGTTGACCTTCCACTTAATGCTTAGCACCATGTATGTGGGTGACGATATAAAAACTAGGGTTTGGAAGCAAGAATTCTGGAACTAACCAAAGTGCTGGGATGAAGAAATTAGAAAGGCTCATCAGGACCGAAGACCGAAGCAAATGGAGGGACAGAGGAGTTAGATGCACACAGGTACTCAGTGCCAGGGGGGTATCCTGGCAAGCAGAGAATCGCCAGGGCTGTCTGGACTTAGGCGACAGACTGACATTCCAGGCAGCAAGGCAGTAGCCACAGAACCTAGCAGCAGCAAAGCAAGTGATAGCATCTCAGCAAAGGAGTCTGGACTTCTGAGACAGCTCCCACCACCCAACCTCACTAGTGAGCCAGACCCCAAGGTCTGGAGAGCATGATGATAAACGACAGGTGCCGGTCCAGGCAGACAGGAAATGTGTGAGAAGTTCAGCAAGGATAATAGTAAGTACAGAGAACATACTAATGCGAAGTCCTGGGACAGATAAGAAGCAGAGATCAGTGAGCGAGGCCAGCTGGTAAGTAAACAGGGTCAAGGAAGTTCATCAGCAGGAATGGGGTTCTTGGCACCAGGCTGTGAGTTAGGCAGCATGCCAACCCCCAAAGCACTCATGGGATTGGGGCATCACACCCAGCTAAGAGGGGCTAATCATCTAAGTAGGTTTGCAGCTTAAGGAATTATACTCTGTCTCACACACACACACACACACACACACACACACACACACACACACACACACACACCCCAGACCCCAGATTGATATTCATCCAAAGAATTAAGGCAAACACATTATTAAAGTCATATTATAAGGCATTATTAGACCTGGTGGAGGGTGGGGTGGTCAGAATCCACTGAGGAGAAAATTTGACTTGATTTATCAAGTCAAGCAACTCACTGGGTCACTGAGTGGATGGATGGTCCTTAAATGTCCTTTGATCATGGACAGTGTTACTTCTAGAACCTCTCGGTAGATTTAGGTCACACTTAAAATTCAAGTGCTTTGATTGTGAAGATTAGCAGAATATGGAGACAAAAGGACAAGGGAGGTTCCAAAACTTAAAAAGAAACAAACAAAAAACAACAAACAGTAAGCTTAAAGATCATTGAATAATGGCAAAAGCCTGTATCAGATTACAAAGTAGAAGGTATCGATGTAGTGCTCACCAGACACCACCATGAGCTGCTTTACCCAGTGCAAGCCCTGCCAAACTACCTTTATTTCCTTTGCGAAAGGATTTATCAAATTGACAGATAGTAGCAAAAGATACTTTCACTACTTTTAATGAAAATTGTATTTTAAAGATATAATTTAGTGAAAATTATATTTTAAAGATACATCATATATATATACGTATACATGTATACATATGTATATATATATATATGTATATACATATATATATATGTCCTTATTATCCTTATAAATAAAATAATTAAAGAATGACTAATAGTTCTGGTAGGTGCTTTGCACCTGGTAGAAAAATCAAAATTTAAAGGTGAAAGGAAAGGGATTTTCAAAAAATGTTTCTAAGGTTTGTCCTTGACCCTCTTATTCACACACATTTACTAATGACCTGGAAGAAGAAATATAACTTATATATTAAAACATTAATAAATGTTTACATATAGTCTAAAGCTAAAACGAAAATCTAACATGATAGAGAAAAGAGTCCTTTTTTTAAAAAAAAAGCAAAAGATGGCATTGGATTGATGAGTCTATAAGAACATAGAAGATTACAGTAGGCAAAAGAACGTTCATAAGAAATTTGGGAGTATTAACTCTTAACTTAGGCAACACAGTGTAATACAAAAAACTTAGGTAAAAGGCAACTTGGGTTCGGTTTTTATTTTTACCATTTCTTCGAAGTGTGACTAAACATTTCTGAGGCTTATATGTCTCACGTTGCAAATTTAGGTACATTTTAGTTCTAACTTTATAATGATTCTCCTCCTATAAGTTATCAGAATGGATAAAACTGGGATAGGTAGCAGAGAAAGTAGAGGGCATTTCAAGACAGTGGAACAACCAAAATGATAACCCAGAGTGAGGCATGATCATGAATGTGAGGAAGCAAACTAAAAGACTAGGTTTCTGACTAGAGAGAAGATTTTACAAAGTAGAAGGAAATAAGGTGAACAATTATGGCATGGCCAGGTTATTGAGGACATAACAAGTTAAGCAGAGGAATTCATTCCTAAAATACCTAATAATAGGAATCCAGTGCGTGAATCTGAACAAGTGAGTGAGTGACAAGGTGAAAGTCAGGTCTAAGCAAAGGGAGGGTTTAAGGAGGACAAATAGGAGATTATGCCAGCTGCCCAATGGTCAATATGGTGACTAAATCTATAGAAGGGAATAATAAGTTACCATAGTAACTGGGAAAAAGTAGTATCATTAAGAGACATAGTGAAGTTAGTAGTAGAATGCCTCAGTCTGTTTGAGCTGCTATAACAAAATACCACAGACTGAGTGGCTTATAAACAACAGAATTTATTTCTCACAGTTCTGGAGGCTGGGAAATCCAAGATCAAGGTGTCAGCATGGTCTCACTCTGGTGATGACCCTCATCCTGGTTCACAGCTGGTGGCTTTTCCCCTGGTGGAAGGGACAAGGGGTCTTTTTGGAGCTTCTATGATAAGACCACTAATCTCATTCATGAGGGTTTCACCCTCATGACCTAATTACCTCCCAAAGGCCTCACCTCCTAATACCATCAACTTTGAGGGTTAGGATCATCACATATGAATTTTGTGGGGACACAAACATTCCGACCATAGCAACAGGTGACTACTTTTAGCAGTAAAATGTTAAGCATGCGTACGGACACATAAAAAGATGTTATTGAAGAGCATCCAGCTAGAAATGACCAGGGGTGAGTTCATGATGAAATGCTGTATTGAAGTGCATGTTTCACGGAGAAAGTCTGGGAGTCTTCGGAATAAAATCATGAAAATGGTGGTGTTCTCTGAGGAGGAAGGGAATGTGCAGAGAAAAGAACAGAGGGCTGGAAAAAATCTAGGCAGCTCTGCTAGTTTCTTAAAACAACTTTTCTCTGAATAGGGTAGAAAAAACAAGTAAAAAAAAAAGGANACCTGTGATTTTTAATCTTTGATTTTCACAGAGTAAATTAAGTGAAACGGACAAAGTAAAATAGCATTTGTAGGAACATCTCCTATTTCCCATGTTCTATAGTGTGAAACACCTCATTAAAAAGTATTAAATTATACTTGGGATCAAGATTAGTGGATCCATGCAAACCTCAGTAATGAAAATACATTTCAATGCAATTGTTTCTTGGTTAAAAATGACTAGCTGGTGTAAAATCACAGTATGCACTTTTTCACTGTTCCAACTATAACTTTTTTTGTGAAATGGATGACTACACATTATTAAAACTGTCCTTTTATTTTATTGTCTTAAGCCACTATAATAGATAATCGGTTTTTCTGTTATGTGCAAAGCTACTAATCAATAATTACCTACCTGCATATGAAGTTAGCAATCTTCAAAATTACTTCTATGAACTTGAACATTAAGACCTAGAGGCAAATATTATATTATCTCTATTGCTGAAAGATGCTCATAAAAACACAGGAAAGGTGAGATGCATTTTCATTTTATTGTTCTTAGTTATTTAATATCTGTCTACCACAGTTTCCTAGTTCATTGAATTGAATTATTTTAGAGTACAGAAAGTATATGAATTTGGAGATAGAAAATTTATTTTAGCTTCCTGTAAATAACTGCCCTTGGTGATGATACTCTTCATTTATGTGTTATGATAACTCAGAAGAAAAGAGTTTTCATAAACTTGATCAAATCTCATCTCCTTTAGACTGAATGGAAGAACTTTTAACAAACTCAGATATATTTATAAAATTTAAAGGAAGGGCCTAAAATGGAGAGAAGTTAGAAACTGAGAGTTACAGGCAACTTTTTACAAACTTTGTTGTTCTCCATTTGCCATTTTAATGTTGGGCACAAAATTAAATGTTATTAAATAAAGGAAAATATTCTTAATTATTTTCAAGCATTTTTATGTCAACAAATAGATACTATAAATATAAAAATTAAAAGTAAACTTCAGGCAAAAATTTAGCTACTTATTTTACATCAGGAATTTTTAAAAATTTGTTTTTTCTCAAATTTTTAGTTTGTAAATATTCAAACATATGGGAAGGTTGAAAGAATTGTAAAATGACTTGTAACATGACTTTACTAGATTTACTAATTATTAATGTTTTATCTCA